>NW_022196871.1:26222-82788 GCF_008641045.1 Pistacia vera
AATATTTGAGAGATTCATTTAACGAATCGATTACCTGCACGAGTGAACTCATGTTTGATTTTCGTCTAAGAACGAAGAGAGTCAGCAACTCTGTGTCAGACTTTCTCTCCCTCTCTCTTTCTGTATGTGATGGCGGACTTCTTCCGGGGTTATTGACTCAGCTAAGTCGTCGAGATTTATGAACCAAGAGCTAATTGACAAGAAGACAAAATATAGATAGATTGTGTTTTAATTGTTTTAAGGAGCGTGAAGTTCAGTCCTGTGAATACGGAACTGGAGAAAAGCCGAGATGCTTTAAGACTAATCGGATTCTGATTTGATTAAAGTGTATGAAGAAAGTAGATAAGAGACATTTTATACGCGGACAATGAGCGCGTGTACACACGATTGGATCCTGAATTTCTGTTATACTGTTTAGTGTTTTGTCTTAATCGGGGGGTTTGAGTTGACTCTCTCACTTCTCGGATGTTAACGCCAGCAGCAATCACAAAATTGATCAGGGAAAATTATTAAATTAATCCAACTTAATTAACAATTTAATAAATAATTAAAGGTTAAAGTATCGAATTTAATGCATTATTACAGAATTCAGAATCGTACAATCTAAATTTGTTTATTTTTACTTTAATAAATTCTTTGATTCCTCACTGATCAACTATATTTATATCATTTTTATTGATAAGATAATTTCATTTATTACACGAATGAAAATTACAGATAAATTATGACAGCCAAAATAGATGGAAATGAATAGGTCATTAAAAGGTTAGTTCTAAGTTGTAAGTAACATAAATATTATTAGGTCAAAATTGGATTTAGAAAAAAGTTTGAACATAAATGGGAATTGGGGTTTGTTGGGATTTCAGATTATCTGGTAAGATTTTAAATCCTTGCCCATGTATTAAGCAACTTCATAATAAAGAATACAAGAATGTCACGTTATTTGTCGTTGAAATAAACTGAAAGCGTACAAAGTTAATATTATGACCTTCAGCAATAATTTTGTTGTAACTTGAGGATGTGAAATAAGCTTATGAGGACAGCCCATCGAATCAGTCTAGAAAAAAAATTAATCTTACAATTATTTAGCTACTATGTCGTTGTTCTATATAAATGTACCAATTAGTGCCTTTAAATTTGTCAGCTACAACAACAGATAGAGGGAAAAGGTCAAATTTGTATGGACTGTGGCAACATCTGTGAAGTAGATGATACTTACAAATCGATTCAAAATGGCTTGACGGGACAAATTTTAATCAACTCCCAAGTACAATGATTAAACCTAATTAAATATACATAATTTTTGTTAAATTAATAGTGAAAAAATTATGGTTGTAGAGATAGATGCGTTTGTTTAGTTATTTAGATTAGTATTTTTAATATATTATTGTCAGATAGAGTGAAGTGCTTATTACAAAATAGAATTTAAAAGTTAAAAATAATTAAATAATTTAAGATAGGATTTTGAGGATAGGGAAATAAATATGTATTTTGATTTGAAATACTAATAGGATAGGAAAACAAACGGCTATTTTAGTTGTTTGGAATAATATTTTTGAAATATTATTATTAGGTAGAGTTTGTTGGTTATCACGCGGTAGGTAGATGGTTATTACTGTTAGTAAACGGTCCCGTATACGAAGCAGAAACAAAACAAAATTAATGTAGAGATCGTTTACATGAGCCAAGATCAAGGGTATAATTTTACAATTTTATCAAAGCAAGAATCTACATAAATTAATAATCTGTGTTTAGAAACCATACGCACGTTTGAAGACCACCACGATTGTCTTTGAACGTTTTGCTATCGATCCAAGTGTAGGATCGAACCCACGTAGTCCACATGAAGACAATCTCAAAAGAACCAAAGAGGGATTTGCTAGATCCTCTTTGGCTTCAAGATTCAGAAGAAAAAGAAATCAATTGAAATTGATTTAGACTAAACCAATTTTCTGTCGTGGGAGTGTATTCCAAAAGGGGGCTGTTGTGTGTTTTATTTTTCAAAGGAAAAATCCTCTTTTAAAAAATCACACACTTTTCCTTTTTATATTAAAAACAATTTGCCCTAATTCCATACGGAATACGCTTGGGCTCCAACCCAAACGCCCCATGTTGCCAAACACTCTCAATTTGATTTATTTTATTTTCCATCATTATCTCAATTAAAATCAATTAATATATATTTAAATATATATTAACATTTAACAATAATGATAATATATTTAAATATGTGCGAACACACATTTAAACGTAATTTCACTTATTTAATTTTTCTAACAAATTAAATAAAGGCTACGACCTCAGCAAATTTAATTGCACTGTGAAATTACCAAAATACCCTTTCGCCTTAAAAGACGAAAACGCCCTTCTTTCTTCTTGCATCTTAAATTGTCTTCTATGTGTGTGACCCTTAGGCTCCTCATCATATCGGCAGTGTATAGTATTGCGATTAACACCAATTAATCGTCTCACTAATACACAGACCAAGATTGGCCCCTAGCAAGGCATCATGGCCACCCGATAGATTCGGATTCAGCAAAGTAGCTACCTGTCAACGATATGGTTACCGTGCAATTCGATCCTTTCATCATACGTTATCTCGACGAGACGAAGGCATAGAAATAGTGTCAACCTTCGGTTACTCTCGATATTATTTATTCAGTTTCTGGACCAATGACCCGTATTATAAACTGGATAGAGCAACAACTCAATCCCACTGTGGCCACAGTTTTAGTGTCATTGCCATATACTGAATTGCGCCGTGAGATAACTTTCTCCCGTACCCGGGAGTGATAAATCCTCTGTCAATCCACCATAGTCTTGATACACTCCTTGATGCAGCCAATCACCACCGTATTGACAGCTCTGAAAAGAACTGCGTTAGGCTAGTGTCAAACTACACCAATCGGTGCACAAGGCGCTCCGGTGATCTCAAGTCTAAGGATCACATGCACCACCATTCGTTAGAGGATTTGTTCCATAGACACTGGGGTTACCATCCATATGGAATCCTCTGGTGGGTCAGTCCAGTGAACTTGCTGCGGTGTAATCGCCTACAGCAAGCACCCATGTGTTGCACCAGGTTGTCACCAAACAACCTTGACAAGTGAGATCAGTCACTGCCTTTCGACAGGGTCGTTCAACACTATGATAGCCTTACCGTATTATCTGTGCCCTTACTTCAGAATAATACTGGGGCTACGGACGTTTCTAGAATGGCCACCATATGTGCTCATAGGGTTCTCACTATCAAGATTTGAAACACTAGATACCCTCGTCACGATTCTACCATTCTAAGGACATATATCAATACATATTGCAATAATAATGATTTACGCGATATAGAATAAGATGCCTTTTATTATTGATTAATGAACATTATTATAAAGAGTCAATTCTACAATAATTGATTAGCTCTAGGGCACCTACTCCAACAATTACGACGTCGGATTTGAAAATTAAAAATAGTTGAATAATTTGGAATGGTATTTTGAGAATAGAAAGAAAAAAATGTGCATTTTGATTTGGAATATGAATAGAATATTTAAACAAACGCATAAGGATCCTATACTAATGCTGCATTTTGCTTTCTTGTCTTGGTATGAAATGGAACGACAGCAAACAGCTAATACTAGTTCGTAGTGTTCAAGCAGTCCTGTATCAATGCAAGTCTCCAAAAATACTAGCTCGTAGTACTCAAATTTGTGAAGGGAATTCTTTAAAGATTAGGAATTTTGAAAGAACAAATGTTGCTCACTGTAGTTGTAAAATTTTGATGCTGAGATAACTTTAGGGGGCGTTTGGTTGGGGGTAATGTGGAATTACTGGAGTTATGTCATCTTATATTACTTGATTACCACATTTGGTTGTTAAATAATATAAGATTTCGGTAATCTTTAAATACCAATAATAACTATTATTGGTAATATTTGAGGTAATCTGATTACCTCCATTTTCTTAGGTATTCTAAGATTACTAGGGTAATCTTTTTTTGTTACAATTCTATCCCTTATTAATAAAATTTTAGGACAATAATGCCCTTATTTTTAAATTTATTTACATGAATATGGCTTTTACTATTTCACCCAAATTAATTAATTTTTTTGGGACAAAATTACCCTTGACTTCAAAACAAATTGCAGCCCACCCAAGCCACCACCCCCACCCACCTGCCACTAGCAACCATCGCCGCAGCTAGTTGCCATAGCCAAAATGACGCACGGAAGGCCGAAAATGGCCGCTATGCGTTGATGTGGCAATTTTCAGCCAGATATCTGGACGAAAATGGCCAGATCATGCCAGATATGGCCGTTGACTGCCAAATCTCTGGCCGAAAATGGTCATTCGGCTCACAAAGGCCATTTTCTGCCTTCCGTGTCCCGTTAGGTTGCCGGCAGTGGCTGGATTGGTGGGGGTGTTTTGTGATTTTCCAAACTTTTATTATGAGGTTGTTTTTGCTAAGTTTTAAAAGCAAGGGTATAATAATCAATATTAAAAAATAATATAATAATAATATTTAGTTAGAGGACAATTCAGTAATTTAAATAACATACCCACCAATTAACCAAACACATTTTCCTAAAAATTCCTAGTAATCCAATATTCTCTGAACCAAACGCCCCCTTAAAGCTATTAATGAGAGAACAACATGTTCCCACCCAAGGTTTGGCGAAAAAACCTTTCCCATCCTTCAAGTTTCAAAATGACACTTTCCCACCCTTCGTTAAGTTTTGTTATGTTTTCCATTAATATTTTACTGAAAAGACGAAAATACCTTTAAATATTTGACTTTATAAAATTTTTATTATTTTTTAATCAGCCAAAAAGTCAAATATTAAAAAGTCAAAAAAGAAAAAATAGTTAACCTCACTTAAAAAGTTAAGAGTAATATCATGAAATTGTTTAAAGTTAAATGACTTAAATATTTATTTATAGTGTCATCAATATCTCATCACTATTATTCAATAATCTACTAAATTTATAATGTTTTTCATTTTTACTAGTTAACATAGAAAACCAATATTTCTAATTAATTAAATAAACAAATGGAAAAATATATTTTTACATTTGAACTAATAAATAATCGAGTAAAGACTTTAACTTAACTAAATTTTAATTTATAATAAACTAATTAAGAAATAAACTATTTAAAGGTATTTTTATCTTTTTAGTCAAATATTAACAGAACACACTGTTTGGTAACAAAACTGTATTACATTAAATAATATCAATGGTTAGAATAATGTAATATATTCTACAACATATAGTGCATACTAAAATTATTGTATTAGTTAGTGCAATTTTACTTATCACTAATTTTAAACAAATAAACACGGACAATTAATTTTAATATTTATAAATTTAAATATGCAGTGGTTGGGCATTGACCGACCATCATGGACCGTCGTTGACCAATGTTTGACCGACTTTGATCAATATTTGATGGTACGGACCAGTATTTGACCATCGTTTTGACTTTCATTGACTAGCATTAACTATTCGCCCATTCAAGTTTTGAATTTTTTTTTAATTTATTAGTTAAATAAAAATTGAGAAATATATATTAACTTTTAATAATAATAAAAAAAATTGTTAGAGAGCAAAAGTAATACTATGTAATGTAATTCATACATCAAGTATACAGCATAGTATAAAAATAGTACAATGTAATGGAGGAAATTTACCTGGTCAGACCTCCCAAATTTGCATTTAAAAAAATAACCTTGAAAATATTTTGCAATTTTTTTTAAGTTAGAAAAACTGACGTGGCACACTTAGGATTCATTAAACATGTAAAACTAAAAAGATTTAAACATATGTGGTAATATTATAAGTAACGGAAGTTTGTTTAAATTTTGAAAATTAAAAAATGACCACCACCCTTCAAAATCGCTTAATCGAGCAATATACCCAAAAAAACGACCAACGCGGCAATAGAAGTGCCATATTTCCAACAAATATTCTATCCTAAAGCTTCCTTACACAAAATCATGGCTGGTATTCACAAAGAGGAGGAAAACCCAACCCCATTCCAAATCCTAAACTCCGGCGGTGGTTGTTGTTCAAAAGCTATTGAAGAAGATGCTCCGGTGGATCATCCGATGAGTCAAGGTGGTCAAGAGGCAGAGGAGACAACGCCAACACAAGAATAGAGAAAAGAAGCGGAAAATGGTTCTGAAGAGGAGGACGTCGGTGAAGAAATGGTACATTTTTTACTGGTGGTTTTGAATTTGATGAGAAATTTGATTGATTTGTGCTAATTTGAGGGATATGTAGTTGGTTTTATTGTTACGGTGGTTGTGGCGTTTTGTTGAGTAGTTGGCGGGCATCGAGGGCGTGGCTTTGTTTAGGTTCCAAAGGATGAGGGAAGGTAAGGGGGGCAGTAGGGAGGTAGTTTGTGAGATGTTGGAGGGTTACGGACGGCAGGAGGTGGTGAAATAGGGGGGTTGGAGGGTTGCCCTGCATATTGTAGGGCTGGCCACGCATAGCTGCGACACGTAGCTATGCGTGGCTAACCCTACAATATGCAGGGCAGCCTTCCAACCCCCTTATTTTGCCACCTCCTACCATCCTTAGCCATCTCCAGTCATGAAACCTGCCACAACAACCTCTGTAGGGCCTGCATTGGCTTCCCTGGTCCTCTCGAGGCTAAAAACACCCACTCCCTGATGCCCTCGAAGCCCATATCCCCCAAATTGGTAGTCTATTAGTTTTTTTGGATGATATTTAGTTTATATCAATTGTGCAAACTTTCCAAGCGTAAATTATAAAGACTATGGGTTGGAGTTCGTCAGCGATAAGGTACCGCACTTCCCTGTAAGGGTGACAGTTAGGTCGAGTTGGCAAGTTTTTACAAGAATAATGGAGATTTTAGAGGAATAACATACTGATTCAAAGAGAGTTGTTTCGGTCATTTTGTGAACATTAGAGAAATTTTGAAAAATGTGTTCTAGGGGCAGGGAGTGCATTATATGTTGCTACACTCAGCTAAAAGCAAAAAAAAAAAAAAACATGAAATGTGGTTCGTGGTGGATGGGAAGCCACTACGTTTTGGGATGATGGAATATGCCTTGATGATAGGCTTAAGATGTGGGACATTTCCAGATGGGAAGAGCAAGAGAGAATAAAGAATAGTAGGACAGTTGATAACTTGGCTAAAAAGGTTTTGGGGGGGAAGGCATTTATTACGGGATGCGATTTAGAGGAGAGGTTAAAAGAAGGCGGGTATACCTCTTCAGAGAGGTTCAAGATGTGCTTGGTATGGTTCGTGCATTCGATCCTAATGGATTCCGACTCAACAAAAGCCGTTAATATAGACTGGGTGAAGTTTGCAAGCAACATGGAATTCTTTAATGATTATCCGTGGGGGCGGGTATCATTTCAGCTAACCATGGGCAATGTAGGTAAATATTAATAGCTTTTTGTTATATTTTTTTTTTTTTGTATTATATGTGTTTTAATTATGATATGGACTATTTTTTTACAATGTAGGCTTGGATGTATGAGGTTGTCCTTGTCCTGGCTAAGGCATGGGGGAGGAAGAAGACTTCGGATGAGCGACCGCAATTTACTAGGATGTTGTGGTGGCACACTGAGAAGTGTGTCCATTAGGATTACGACAAAATAGACATGGAAATTCAAGCGGCTCGGGTAAGGTTAAAGGATTAATCTTTTGAATATGCACTTGCTTTTAAATGTGGCTTAAATTTGATTGATTTTCTTTTTTCTTATTGCAGGGAGTCGTCCGTCCCTTCCTTACCCCTACTAGTGGTGAAGTGGGAGAGGAGTATGTTACATCATTCAGAGCACTCGATGATGCAGCAAATGAAGGGATAAACTACCTAATACGGGACCTAAATGGGTCATGCATGTGAGTGCAGTTGCAAGGCCACTGCTTGAGAATGTTATTGACTCTAAAGATGATGAAGCTCCAATCAGTGGGAGGGAGGAGGAGGAGGACGATGAAGAGGTTTGTACGCCTCCACCCAATTGGCAAACTGGTACAACAAGTACCGCTTTACCGAGGCGTCGAGGTCGGGAGAATGAGGTGGTTGACCTCATAAGTGGTCTATTTAAGAGTTTTACAACAGCCGTTTATGAGAGGTTTGAGAAGATGGAAGAGCGGATGAAAAGGGTGGAGGAGAAATTTGATAGGGTGGAGAATGAAGTTGGTGGGGTATTGAAAGTGTTGAAGTCTAACCTAAGCATAAAAGAGAGAGTTGAAAGAGTAATCACGTAATTTCTCCTTACACGGTAGTAACGTACGGAAAAAAGAGGAAAACAAAGAAAAAAATGAGGAAGTTCGTAAAAGTGGAGAAGCAAAAATGGAGGAGGGTAAGGAGGAAGGCGGAGGATGTGGGGAAGTGAAAATGGAGGAGGGTGAGGTGGGATGCGAAAGAAGTGGGGAAGTGAAAATAGAGGAGGGATAGGAGGAAGGCGGAGGAAGTGGGCAAGTGAAAATGGAGGAGTTAAAGGTCGATTTGTATAGGCCAATAGATGAGGAAAAAAAATTATTCTATGCCTGTTACATTGATTTTGGAAGTGATGGGCATGTGAAGTGCAAAGCCAGGGATTATCCCCGGGAGTGGTTTGAAAAGGTGTTGACAATGGGCAGGTGGCTCGACAACTTAGTGAGTTATTTTCCCATATTTTTCCTTATTTTTGCTTATGTTTTCCATGAGGTATTGTATACTTATCATGTTGTTTTTATTTGATGCAACACATTGATGAGGTATTGGCACTTATGAGGCTATGATAGAGCAATAATGGTGATATTTTATTTCCGCACTGTGCCATCACCGACGTGGCCTTTGGCCAAACACTAGTAACTACATATGACACTTTAATGAAAAAGGCCAATGGTAGAGGTGCAATAAGGGGAGGCAAGCGGAAAGGATTGGCCACAGATGACTTCGATGGTGTCCTCGATGATTTTTGGTTTGATGACAGGATGATGCAGTATGTACAAGGGGAAAGGCCCAAACATAGCAATAATTGGGCAAACGTTAAAAGAGTATACTGCATCATGAACATCAAGGATATGCATTGAATAACCATCGTTGCGCTATTAGAGGAGGGCTTGCTGCAAATCCTTGACTACAACCCAAGTATTTGTTGAGAGAGGCAGTTGGAGACGGAGTTGCAGCCGCTGTGTATATTGTTCTCGCGGCTGTTGTGCAATAGCGAGATGTTTATACGCTTGGGTGATGAACTACTAACAGGAAAGTGGCCACTCAAGCACCTTCCCGTCCCGACAAATGACTTAAGGTAAATTTTGTATAAAACTTACATAATAAAATTATCCTATAAGCTGATTCTAATGCTAATGTCTTCCTCCTATTGTAGTGCTGATTGTGAGGCATATGTACTAAAATTTATTGAGTTCGACATGACCAACACCCAGATTGACTGCTTGAATGATGAAACAATGAGCAACTGTCAGGAGCGCTGGGCTGTTGAGTGCTTCCATGGGCATATAAATCCCTTTTGACTAACTAGAACCCAATCTAAGTCATTATTGATGCTGTCATCAAAAGGTATGGAAATTGGACTTAGAATTTTGTAGTTTATGTGATGCTATCTTATTGGGTTGTCTTGAATAATTGGATTGTCTTCAATTGGATCAGCTGGTGTTGTTAGGCGTCAAGTTGTTGATACTTGGGTTGTGGTGTTATGTATGCTTTGTGGTCAAGGCCAAGGCTGGATAATGTTGGAAGGGGTGCTATAGAAGAAGACGAAAAGGCTGTTGCTGGTGCTGATGCTGAAGGTGTGCTGGATAATTTTGAAGGATGGGGAAGTGGCTGAAGAGAATGATGAAGAGGGGGGATGAAGGCTGCTGACCCTGCTTTTGTTGGATGTATATATGACATTTATTTGTTGTATATAATGTTGTAATTTAATGTAATTGACACATTTCAGATTTGTACAAAAGCAATTCAGTATTTTTTTTTTCCCTTTTTTGAGTTTGAGTTTATTTAGTATTCTTGTTAAATGGCATTGATGTGTTGTGCAATTAGGTTGTCAAATTCAGGAGAAAATATGGAATTAATATGTGTTGGTGATTTTAGTTTGTCAAAATTCAGAAAAAAAGCTGGAAAAAATATGTATTGCCCATTATCACTTAAGCGATATAGAAGCGACTACATATATCGCTTAAGCGACCAAGGGTTTTCTATACAGGATTGCTTAAGCGAAATAACAAATTGCTTAAGAGATCGTGCATCTAGGAGCATCTAGATTCTGCCTTGGACATGATCGCTTAAGTGATTCATGATCGCTTAAGCAACCAAAGGTAAAAGTGATGAAAGATGAAATGCATAGAGAATGATGCTGTGATACTATAACATGTATATTCATATTTTGCAAAAAAACTTCAATCAAATTGAAAACAAGTAAGGTATAACTTGTTACCTTAGGTCCTTAGCAATCTTGGAGACTTTTAATTTCAAGAGAAATTAAACAAAAGAGTATCCACACTAAGTTAAAGAAGAATTAGGCCAAGAGAGACATTTAGGGTTCTTAGAAATTTTGATTTCTATCTTAAAATTGATATATTATTTTCTTTATATATATAGCCTTGTAAACAATTCAATAATTGTTTTGGACTTCCTTAAACAATTCCATAATTATTTTGGAGTTGTAAATAATTCCATAATTATTATGAAGTTATTAAACTTCAATAATAACATTGGATTAACATTTAATCACAATTAACAATTTAACTCTTAAATTGTTTACATAACATAACAATTTAACCCTTAAATTGTTCATATGTTTACAATTACAAGTATACAACCCATTTTTAAATTCAACTTAATATAAAGAAAATGATTAATTATGAACAATTTAACTCTTAAATTATTCATAATATCTAATATAACCCTCCATTGAATCTAATTCAATGATAATAATATAAATAACTTTATTACCCTCGGTAGGTGCTAGCTAACCTTGGATAATCAACTCTCTTTGGCTATTTCTCCATTCTCTTTAGTTTTTATGTGCAACCTCTTAGGTTCATTGTGGCCTAGCCGTGAGCCCAATATCATAGTCTATTCTGATATGTTTTGTCATAATTCTTTATGAACAAAACTCTCACCGATTATGGTAGGCATCTAGCAATGCTCCATAACCCCTCAGTCACAGTGAAGATATACTCCAACGAACCATTTTATAATCATACGCGCTGTATAATCAAATCCTTCCATTGTCTAATCCCAATTAAGAATGGATTCATGATATGTCAAAATACTTATCTTAATTTTATATCAAATTGACAATCAATAAATATGGAACATGTTACCATGAAACAACCTTTCAGGTAACATTTTATATACCCCGGTCAGAGATTTCCCTTTTCCAATGTATCTTGACATTTGTCTAAGAACTTGATATCAATCTATATCAAGTCAACAGATCCCATCTTGACGATCACTTATCTTCACACATAAACAACAGATGGCCAAATCGGCTTATTAACACATGACATAATTAGTCTCGTGTTTATACACCATATGAACCATATGCGTTTATGTAGAATTCAACTGTGATATCTCAGGTTTAAGGATTAATAATACACTAATACGATCTTATGATGAATCATTGACTATATTTTAAATGTCCATGTGATTCATCATAAACGGCCATATTCGATAAACAGTTCACTAACCGCTTATCCATGCTAATGCCCTAGTGATATAACTTTTATAATCACCCACACTAATACCATCACATGATATTCTACAGAGGCATTCAACATGCCTACTATGTAATATTATTGCCCAATTAATATTACCTATGTAGGAAATACTTTGATGATTTTGATTTTCTAAAGATTTGTATCATTCGAACATTTCACATGCAATACATATATATAAATGAAGCAATAAACCACACGTGAAATAAGAACAATTTCTTCTATTGATAAGATAAAAATGTATATACAAATATATACATTAACATATATATATAAAACATAATTCCTTGGAAATGACGACACAATTGGTTCCTAGGGCATACACTAACAAAACTCTCACTTGCACTAGAGCTAATCATTGTGGTATCTAATACCCATCTTCTCAAGATGATGATCTAATTGCTTTTGTGTCATCACTTTAGTAATTGGGTTAGCTACGTTATCTGTTGAAGGTGTTTTCCGCACCAAAATTTCTCCAGCTTCAACAAGCTCTCTCAAAATATAATATTTACGTTGAATATGCTTTGATTTCTGGTGTGCTCTTGGTTCCTTTGCTTGTGCAATAGCACCATTATTGTCACAGAACAAGGTTATCGAATAACTCATGTTCGGAACCATGTCAAGTTTAGCTACAAATTTGCGAATCCACACACCTTCTTTTGCTGCTTCTGAAGCAGCAATATATTCAACTTCTATAGTGGAGTCGGCAGTGGTCGACTGCTTGGAACTTTTCCAACTAACTACTCCTCCATTACATGTAAAGATGAATCCAAATGTAGACTTTCTATCATCCACATCTGATTGAAAATCAAAATCTGAGTATCCCCGAATTTTTAATTTTGAACCTCCATAACTCGATATTAAATCTTTAGTCCTTCTCAAGTACTTAAAGATTGTTTTAACTGCTGACCAGTGTTTCTCTCCTGGATTTGATTGATATCTGCTCACAACACTTATAGCATAGGCTATATCAGGCCTTGTACATAGCATTGCATACATAAGACTATCTATAGCTGAAGCGTAAGGTATATTACGCATCCGCTGTCGCTCCCGATCAGTCTTAGGACTCATATCCTTAGAAAGATTTAGTCCATGACCGCAAGGCAAAAAGCCTCTTTTGGAGTCTTGCATGTTGAACTTTTTCAATATTTTCTCTATATACATGCTTGGAGATAACCCTATCAATCCTTTTGCTCTATTTCCATAGATGCGAATTCCTAGGATATAATTTGCTTCTCCCAAATCTTTCATTGAGAAAGCCTTTGATAACCACATCTTAACTTCGATCATCATCACAATATCATTTCCCATTAACAATATGTCATCTACATATAATATGAGGAAAATCGAGACATGATCTTTTACCCACTTATATACACACAATTCATCCGGATTCTTTATGAAACCAAAAGTCTTAATCGTTTCTTCAAACCGGATATTCCAACTTCTGGAAGCTTGCTTCAATCCATAAATGGATCTATGTAATTTGCACACTTTATGTCTTTTAGTACTGAATTCAAAACCTTCAGGTTGTTGCATCTATATGTTTTCCTCAACAAATCCATTAAGGAACGGGGTCTTGACATCCCTTTACCAAATTTCATAATCATAGTGTGCTGCTATGGCTAGCAAGATTCTAATGGATTTAAGCATTGTAACTGGTGAAAAAGTTTCCTCATAATCCAAGCCTTGTTTATGAGTATAACCTTTCGCTACCAGTCTAGCCTTATAGGTCTTTTACCTTTCCATCTTTGCCAACCTTTCTCTTGAAGACCCATTTACAACCAATAGGAACTATTACTTCTGAAGGGTCAATAGGTGTCCAAACTTGATTAACATGCATGGATTCTATTTCAGAATTCATCGCTTCTAACCATCTTCCAAAATCGATATCTAATATTGCTTCTTCATAAGTTTTAGGATCATCTACGTGATCAACTTCTCCCACTGAAAAAGATTCAAAAACTTTTTCATGTAAAAAACCATAATATCTCTTTAGAGGTCAAGATATTCTAGAAGATTTACGGGCTGGAACCATTGTGTCATGTGTTAAAGGTTCTTGATCTGGTTCACTTATCTGAGTATTATCGATTTGAGACTCTTCATGATATTTCTTGAGTTCAATTTTTCTTCCTGCACCTCTTTCTTCTAAGAATTCTTTCTCAAGAAATGTGTGTTTCTACTTATTGAGATTCTTTGATCAGTAGGGAAGTAAAATAATATCCTAAACTTTCTTTAAGATACCCTATAAACCTACCTTTTTCAGATCTTACGTCAAATTTATCTGTTTTGAAAGTCTTGACATAAGTTGGACAATCCCAGACCTTTAAATAGTTAAGACTAGGTGGTTTGCCACACCATACTTCACATGGTGTTTTCTGGATTGATTTAGATGGTGCTCTATTTAAAATATGCACTGCTATTTCTAGGGCATACCCCCACAAGTAAATCGCAAGTCCGTAAAAGTCATCATCGATCGTACCATATCCAATAAAGTACAATTTCTCCTTTCAGATACACCATTGTGTTGTGGTGTAAATGGAGGAGTTAATTGTGATATAATTCCATTTTCTTTTAGGAAATCTCAAAATTCCGTACTTAAGTATTCACCTCTACGATCTGATCGTAGAATTTTAATACTCTTTCTAGTTTGTTTCTCTACTTTATTCTTGAATTCTTTGAACTTTTCAAAAGATTCTGATTTGTATTTCATTAAATACAAATACCCATACCTTGAATAATCATCAGTAAAGGTAATGAAGTAATGAAAACCTTCTCTAGCCATTTCATTAAATGGTCCACATACATTTGTATGTATTAATTCTTCTTTGGCCTTTCCCCTTTACTCTTAAAGAGTGACTTGGTCATTTTTCCTTGAAGACAAGATTCACAGGTCGGATAGGGTTCTAAACCGAATGAACTTAAAAGTCCACTTTGTCCTAACTGGATTACTCTTCTATCTCCTATATGACCTAATTTATGATGCCAAAGTAATTTAGGATTAATTTCATTTCGAGTTTGTTTATTAATTATGGAATTCATTATGCTATGGCCATTTAATTTTAGAACATACAAACCATTTGTATTGATAGCTTTGCCAACAAGTTTATCTCCAAAATAAACCAAACATTCATTTCTATTGAACTGGACACTGTAACCATATTTAATAATACAGAAACATAAATTATATTTCTAGTGGCTTTAGTAAAATACAGGACATTGTACAAATACAAAAGTTGTCCTGATGGAACCATCAAACTGAATGTTCCCATGGCTTCGGCAGCAACATTTGCTCCATTCTCCATTCTTAACATGACTTGATCTTTTGCTAGAGCAAAACTATTCTGTAGATCCTGCAAACAAACACAAATGTGTAAAGTAGCAGCTGAGTCTAATATCCAAGATAAATTATTTGAGCTAACATTTAATTCAAATTCAATGACATAGCATTGGGACATACTTGATCCAGTCTTCTCAATGAGAAGAGCTTTAGTCTTCTTAAGACTTTCTAGATAGAGAGGACAATTCCTCTTCCAGTGCCCTTTTTCTTTGCACCAAAAGCATTGGCCCTTTTCTTTAGATTTATTGGCTTAAGGTGCAGCTTTTTTCTTAAACCCTTTTCCCTTGGGTTTTGTTCCCAATTTCTTTTGGGAATTCATTGACTTTTTCTTCTTTGTCTTACTGGAAGAAACCATACTAACAACTTCCTGCCTTTTCCCTTTTCTTTCCTGATCATAAAACTGTTGAATCTCATTCAAAAAATCAGGAAGTTTTCTCTCAATCATATTGAGATGATAATTATTGATGAAAGGTATGAAACTTAAAGGTAGAGATTGAAGAACTAAATCCAGCTTGAAGGTGTTTGGCATTTCAATTTTCATGGCATGTAATTGCCCCTGAATATTAATCATTTTCATGACATGTTCTTCTGGTGACACACCCTCTTTCAACTTCATTCCAAATAAAGTTGAACTTAATTCATATTGTCTTATCCTTGAATTTTCACGATACAACTCTTGTAACGCAAGGTAAATTTCATAGCAGTTTTCATCTCTTCACACTTTCTCTGGAGCTCGTCACTCATCGATGCCATCATATAAGAGCGAGCTTTAAGTTCATCTTCCTTCCATTTTTTATATTCATTATACTCATCAGATGGAGCATCAGAAGGAGGAGGTTCAGGCATGGGCGTTTCTAAAACGTAGGCTGCATTTTCTGAATTCAATATTATTGTCAATTTCCTCAACCAATCATTGAAATTACTGCGGCCAACTAACTACTTGTTCTCATCTAGGATTTTTAACAGTAGATTATTCATCTTTTACGATTTAATATTTTGCAAGGAAATTAAAAAATTATGAGTGTTTTGTCACATATGTCTTTTATTAAGCTAATATAATTAGCTCCCACAATTTTATTCAAATCCTATGCTTACCTGGATAAAGATTAGGAAATTTCACTGGATTAAAATTTCTAGTGGAGAATCAAATTCTTATCAAATTTAATAAACCTTACATAATAGAGATCTTGGTCCATTAAATTCAATAAGTAGGAAACTATTTCCTTTTATATCACCATATAAGCTATGATTCAATTCCTTGCCTCTAGTTTCAGATACCTCATATAATAGAAATCTTGGTATCCTAGACTAGTTAAATCCGACCCATTATGCTTTCTTAAAATAGAATTCCTATTATGCCCCAAATAATAGAAATCTTGGGTACAATGAAATTTCTATCCAAGAACTAAGACAATCAATTCTATGTCATAAATTACCATCCCTCACATATAAAAATCTTGGGATCTCTAATTCTATGGCAAAGAATTAATGACTCATAATGGAAGGCTTAGACTTAATATTTTAATTAGGGAAGATTTAAAGATTAGGTTTTTTTTAGGTTAATGTTTTAATATCTACCCTATACATATCCACCAATAATTAGGGGTGAGCACGTGCGGTTAGAACCGGAACCGGGGGTAAGAACCGGAACCGGAACCGGAACCGGAACCTACCCAGACCTCACTGTGCGGGTAGGTTTCGGTTCCAATTTTTTGGAACCGCTACTGTGCGGTTCCGGTTCCGGTTCTACCCCGGAGAAACCGGAACCGGAACGGAACCTGTAAAAAGGGTACCCTTTTTGGAACCTGTAGGGGTACCGTTTGGACCTGTTTTGGAACCTGTTTGGAACCTGTTTTGGAACCTGTTTTGGAACCTATTTGGAACCTGTTTTGGAACCTGTTGGAACCTGTTTGGAACCTGTTTTGGAACCTGTTTGGAACCTGTTTTGGAACCTATTTGGACCTGTTTTTGGAACCTGTTAGAACCTATTTTGGAACCTGGACTATAATGAAATATTTGTGAAATGTAAATAATAGGGGAGTTTCTATTATTTTGCATATAAAATTTAAAATAGAAAAAGTTAATTTTTAGAATACCTAATTAATAAATATACGAATACAATTATATTTATTATATAAATTACACCATATTAAAAGCTTTAATATATTATAATACATTAATATAAAGTTTTGATCAATTAAGTGAATAATTAGAATTATGATCCAATTAAAAGTGTTTTACATTTTAATGTTATTAAAAGAATTATTTTTGAATAAATAGTATATTTGATTGAGTAATAATATATTTAGTTATTTACTTCAATTTCAAGTTCTAAGTATATCTATAATAAATTAGTAATTAATTAATTTTATATAATTGATAAACATTAATAAATTTAATTACTAGTTAAATATCATACTTAATCAATTATAATATTACATTTATTTAAAGATTACTTAATTAATTATAATTTTATAACATACTTAATTGATTTATAGTATAATTAATATAGCATTACATTAATTGATTACTACTTAATTAATTGACTTTATTAAAACATTAGTACAAACTTAATTAAATGATTAAAAATTTAATTAATATAATATAACATTAAATTTATAGTATGATTATTATAGTTAATTCACTATAACATTATATTATAGTATGAATAATTAATTATAACATTACATAATTAAATAATTACTTAATTGATTATAAGTTATGATATTATATTTTAAACATTAGTAATTACTAATTTGCTATATAACATTAGCCAATACTTAATTGAATGATAAGAAATTTATTAATTATAACATTACTTATAAACATTTCATTATAAACATTATTAAATTACATTATAAATAATTACTCATAATATAATATTATTATATTACTATATATTATGATCACTTACTTAATTATAGCATTACATAGTTAATGATTACATAATTACATAATTGTTATGAATTTATAACATTACATATAAACATTAGCAATTTACTAATTTACTATATATTACATTACTTAATTAACGATTAAAAATTTAATTAATTATAACATTACCTTATATATTTATAATATAATTACTAATCAATTATAACATTCTATTATAAACATTAGTATATTAATCAAATGATTTGAAATTTAATTATAATATTAAATTATAGATTTATAGTATGATTATTTAATTCATTATAACATTACATTATACTATTATAGTATGATCTATAAGTTATAACATTACATAATTAATAATTACTTATTGATTATGAGTTATGATATTATATTTTAAACATTAGTAATTACTAATTTACTATATAACATTAGACACTACTTAATTGAATGATAAGAAATTTAATTAATTATAACATTATCTTAACATTTCATTATAAACATTAATTAGCATTATTATAGTTAAATAATTACTCAATTAATTATAATATTTAATATTACATTTATTTAGATTACTTACTTAATTATAGCTTATATAGTTAAATGATTACATAATTACTTAATTAGTTATGAATTTATACATTACATTATAAACATTAGTAATTTACTTACTATTACATTACTAATTAAACGATTAAAAATTAATTAATTATAACATTACTTTTATATTTGTAATATGATTACTTAATCAATTATAATATTCCATTATAACATTAGTATATTAATAAATGATTTGAAATTTAATTATTATAATATTAAATTATAGATTTGTAGTACGATTACTTAATTCATTATAACATTACTTATACTATTTATAGTATGATCATAAATTAATATACATTACATATTAAAATAATACTTAATTAATTATGAATTATGATATTATATTTTAAACATTAGTAATTACTAATTTACTACATAAACATTAGCACAATACTTAATTAAATGATAAGAAATTTAATTAATTATAACATTACCTTATAACATTAATTACTTACATTATAGTTAAATAATTACTCATTAAATTATAATATTATTATATTACATTATATATTGATCACTTACTTATTATAGCATTTATAGTTAATGATTACAAATTACTTAATTAGTTATGAATTTATACATTATATATAAACATTAGTAATCTACTATACTATTACATTACTTAATTAAACGATTAAAAATTTAATTAATTAAACATTACTTTATATATTTGTAATATGATTACTTAATCAATTATAACATTCCATTAAAACATTGTATATTAATTAAATGTTTGAAATTTAATTAATTTAAATTTAAATTATAGATTTATAGTATGATTACTTAATTCATTATAACATTACATTATACTATTATAGTATGATCATATATTATATAACATTACATAATTAAATAATTACTTAATTGATTAAAGTTATGATATTAATTTTAACATTTAATTACTAATTTACTACATAAACATTAGCACAATACTTAATTAAATGATAAGAAATTTAATTAATTATAACATTACCTTATAAACATTATTAAGCATTACATTATAGTTAAATAATTACTCAATTAAATTATATATTATTATATTACATTATATTATAATCACTTACTTAATTATAGCATTATATAGTTAATGATTGCATATTACTTAATTAGTTATAATTTATACATTACATTATAAACATTAGTAATTTACTATACTTTACATACTTATAACGATTAAAAATTTAATTAATTATAACATTACTTTATATATTTGTAATATGATTACTTAATCAATTATAATTCCATTTAAAACATTAGTATATTAATTAAATTTGAAATTTAATTAATTATAATATTAAATTATAGATTTGTAGTATGATTCTTAATTCATTATAACATTACATTATCTATTATAGTATGATCATATAATTATATACATTACATAATTAAATAATTACTTAATTGATTATGACATTATATTAACATTAGTAATTACTAATTTGCACATATTTAATCGAATTATTATAATTTTATTAATTTAACATTATATTATAAATTTATGGTACGATTATTAATTAATTATAATATTCATTATAAACAATATTATAATACTTAATTAAATGATTAACAATTTAATTAATTATAATATTACATTATAATTAAATAATATATTACTTAATTAATTATAACATTACAATTACATTGTAGTATGATCACTTATTAATTAACATTACAATTTATATTGTAGTATGATCACTTATTTAATTAAACATTACTTGTTTCTAATATTAAATTTACTAAATATATTTGGTATATTAAAATACCCATTAACCAATTATAACATTAAATTAATAAATTTATAAACATAATAATTTATTAACTATCAAATAGACCCCTGGCAATGGCAATGTTAGTAATTAGTATTAAGAATTGTTTTTGTTTAAATGTTTGGTGAAGTTATTTTTAGTGAATTGTGATGAATAATTGTTGTGTTTTGGTTTTGATTGACGAATTTTATGTGAATTGTATGAATTGATTGAATTCAAGTGTTGCTTAGAGATTACAGGTTATGAGTTACATTGGACACAAATGAATGATAACGAAAATTTGTTAGGGGTGTATTTGTAAACTTATAAGGTGTTTTTGTTTTTTTTAAACTAATAGGGGGTAATTGATTTTTTACAGGGTACCCTGGAAAGGAACCGGAACCTGCATTTTAGGTTCCGGTTCCTTGAATTGAAGAACCTGTACTATGCGGTTCCGGTTCCGGTTCCTTTTTTTAGGAACCTGTACTATGCGGTTCCGGTTCCGGTTCCCCGGAAAAGTGCAGGGTACCCGGAACCGCTCACCCCTATCCACCATATGTATCAACTAAATATAAAACATAAACCCCAAACTACAAACTATAAACCTAAAACTAAATGTCATTCCATAAAATTAAGTTTCAACACTTCATATAAATATTAAAACTTAACTATAAACAATGGCATAATTAATATGCATAAATCATACAAGCATATTACATGCTGAAATACGACATCACATGTTTCAACAACATAACAAACATGCATTGTATTAATATAACACATATATTCCCCATATATCAATTATATCTAATAAATTGTCCATTAATAATCATTAATGAAACTTTAGGGGATAATGTAACACTTACATTAAATAAGCAATTATAAACCAACATTTGGTAATGAAAAGTTGCTGCAGTAAATTTATGCTTATCTTATCACATGGAATATCAATATACATTAATGATTGATTCAATTAATCTTATCAAAGACATAATGAACAATTAAATTGTGTTCGCACTACCTTTCCATGTTCTTGGTACAAAGACAATTTTACCCTTAACTCTTTAAGGAAAATTATCTTAATACCCTTTAATGTCCATTAAATCACATATTTAACAAACATAATATAGTATGACAAATTATGCCAAAGAAGATCAAACAACCCTTTTACACCTAATTAAAAAACATGCAATAATCTCTCACATGAACAAAATTCATCTCCATGCATCCATAAACATTTTAATCACTATTAAAACATTAAAACTTTTAAATTGTCTAAATAAGTATGCTAATTAATCAACAATTAATTTACAAACTTGTCATGGCCAAAATTTCACATAATCAAAATTATGTGAACAATATCAATTTTCATCAAAAGTGACATATTAGCATCCATGCAATGTCCTAATCATCAAGAATTGTATTCTTCAAGCCATAAATATTGAACAAGTAACATTTTAACCCAAACTCATTTGGCCAACTTCAATCAAACACTAAAATTTCAATTAAATGTTGATGTTTGTGCCATAACCATCATGTTTTTCAAACAAAGATCAAAAGAACATAAAGTGCAATTAAAAATTTTAAAAACTTAAGCCATGGCCGAATTTTGCAAGTCAACTGATAAGTTGCATAATTTGAGTGTTTTTAGGGTTGTGTTGATGTTAGTTTAGTTAACTTCTTATTTGTTTCCTTTGTTTTTATGTTTGTTTTTGTTAAGTTTGAGATATGAATGGTTACTTATTGATTTGGATAACTTTTATATTTTTTTAGGCTTTGAATGAGTAGATTGGAGTATTGGAATGAAATTGGGATTTAAAGCTTGAAGAAGTTGAGATTGCCCTTCAGTCTTGAAGGCCACAGCCATGCCTTGGTAGTTCACCATGGCAATGGTGATGGAACAAAGAGAAAACAAAGAGACCGGGAAGCACCACAGCCTAGGCTGTGGTGACTTAAATTCGGCCACAGCCAGGGTTGTGGCGGAACCTATTAGCGCGTTTTTATCAGTTTTTCTTTCCTTTTTCACTTAGGACTCTTTTGGGTATTTAAGTATAATTGAGATCAGTTGTCAAGGGATGAATTTTGCATATTTTTGAGAGGAGAAGACACATTCTTGAGGCTTGAAGACTGAAGATCAGATTTAAGAGTTTGTTTTTTTATTTCTTTTCAAATCTGAATATATTTTCCTTCTTCTCTATTTATTTCTTTGTTTTTAGGATGGAGTAAATCTCTTTTGTTAGGGGAGGATGAAACCCTAATTATGTTTTGAATAATTTTTATTCTTAATACTAGATTTATGTTTATGAATTTGTGCAAGAGTTTAGGTTTAATGCTTTATGAATTTTGGATTGATTCAATTACCTTGATGATGTTTCGAATAGAGAAGTTAGGGTTTATTGCTTAATTCATATTCATAATTTTTCTATGGGAATAACATTGCACAACATATTAAAACTAGAAGTAATCGAATAGAGATTCTAGGATTAATTTGTGGTCCATCTAATTCATAACCGAATAGGGCGAATTAGTCGTAAGGGATTGATGAATTTATGCTTCTTAATTTCAGAGCAACCGAATAGGGATCTGTATTAAGTTAAATATTATGCCTGAATAAGGATAATTGGCCTTAGAAGAATCCTACCAATTCATAGCACAAACAGGTATTAAGAGTGGTTGTCAAGCATAATTAGGGGGAAATCTGTACCCTAACTTCATTAATATTGCAAAGTTCATCACATTATTTATTTGTTTAATTTAGTTATTTTTAATCCGTTACTTTTACACTCTAAGATTTCGTTTTCTCAAATAACGTGTAAGTAGTTTTAAGTAATTACAAATATTTGCTTTGATCTCTGTGGGACAATACTCAAACTCATCACTTTATTACTTGAACACAACTAGTGCACTTGCTAAGGTTGATTTAGTCGCATCAAGTTTTTGGCGTCGTTGCCGGGGATCATTAGATTGTTTGTGATTATTTTAAGATTACTTGTTACTTTGAGATTTTTTATTTTTATTTTGTTTGTTTATTTTTTGGAAACCAATAGGTGTTTCTGCCAGTGTATAACCAGACCTTCTGGAAAGATTTTACTAGCATTTGATCCTGAGATAGAGCGCACTTTTCACACAAGAAAGAGAACAATCAAAAGGGACATCATGGGTGATCACGATAACCCAAATAATGGAACACCACTAGCAACTCGTACACTAAACGAGTACTCTACCCCATCTCTAAATGGAGCAACATCGAGCATTCGACGACCAGTGATCAATGCCAACACCTTTGAGATAAAGCCAGTAATCATCCAGATGATTCAGCAGTCAGTACAGTTTGGTAGTTTGGCACATGAAGATCCTAACTTACATAATGCAAATTTCCTAGAGATTTGTGATACTGTTAAGCACAATGGAGTTTCCGACGAAGCTATAAGACTAAGATTGTTCCCATTTTCATTAAGAGACAAAGCTAAGAGTTGGTTGACCTCATTACCATCAGGCTCGATTACAACCTGGGAGCAAATGACACAAAAATTCCTGAGTAGGTATTTTCCTCCTGCAAAGACTGCACAATTGCGTAATGATATTACTATGTTTATGCAGGTGGATACAGAGTCACTATACGAAGCATGGGAAAGGTTCAAGGACATGCTCTGGAGATGTGCCCACCATGAATTACCGATTTGGCTGCAAGTCCAGATGTTCTATAATGGTCTTAATAGTGAAGTTCGAAATATGATTGATGATGCTGCTGCGGGTGGTACTTTAGGTAAGAAGACACCAGAACAAGCTTATGAATTGCTAGAGGAAATGGCTTCAAACTCTTATCAGTGGCCGATAGAGAGGTTGCCTGTGAGAAGAACGGCAGGTGTTCATAACATAGATGCTATCACGGCTTTGGCAGCACAAATGCAGGCGTTAAATAAGAAGATTGATGGACTTTAAATGCAAAAACCTGCAATAGTTGCTTCTATGTGTGATTTTTGTGGCGAAGATCACCCTAACCATGATTGTCAATCAGGTAACATGTTTGCTATTAATTCTATGCTTGATCAAGCTAACTATGTTTCAAATTTTCGCAGGCCTAATAATAATTCATACAGTGAAACATATAATCCGGGGTCGAGGAATCACCCAAATTTCTCTTAGAGTAATAACAATCAAGTGAAACCTCCACCGCCAGGTTTTCAATCTCAAGAGAAGAAATCAAATTTAGAGGAGATGATGGCGAAGTTCTTGAGTACTACAGAGACAAGAATTCAGAATCAAGAGGCTTCCATCAAGAATTTAGAAGCTCAAATTGGCCAGTTGGCCAATATCATTTCGGGTAGACAGCAAGGGCATTTACCGAGTGACACGGAAAGGAACCCGAAGGAGCAATGTAAGGCCATAACCTTGAGGGATGGAAAGGTGATTGGTGAAGAAGAATCACAAAAGAAGGCGGAAAGTGAAGCAGAGTTACCGATCTCTATTGAGGAAAAGAAGGCAAATTCAGAAAAAGAGACAGAGACTAAGGTAAAGGAAATTTCAAGAGGTAAAGGAAAAGGTACGTCAAATTATGATTCTATTGTTGTTGAAAAAGATGTATCTAAATTTCCTTATCCCGATAGAATTAGAAAGGATAAACTGGATCAACAATTTTCAAAGTTTTTAGAGGTCTTTAAGAAATTGCAAATAAATATTCCATTTGCTGAAGCTTTAGTGCAGATGCCTAGTTATGCAAAGTTCTTAAAAGACATCCTTTCTAACAAAGCGGAAGATCGAGGAGCATGGAACAGTTATGCTCACTGAAGAATGCAGTGCCATACTGCAAAATAAATTACCTCCTAAACTAAGAGAACAAAGGAGTTTTGCTATACCTTGTGCATTAGGAGATTCATTCTTTGATAAAGCATTGTGTGATTTAGGTGCTAGTATTAATTTGCTGCCTTTATCAATTTTCAAGAAGCTAGGACTTGGAGAAGTGAAAGAGACAAGCATGTCGCTCCAGCTTGCTGATAGATCGATCAAACGACCTAAAGGAATTGTTGAAGACATTTTGTTAAAGGTCAACAAATTTATTTTTCCGGTGGACTCTGTAATTCTTGATATGGAGGAGGATCGGGAGGTGCCTCTAATTTTGGGACGTCCATTTTTGGCGATAGCTCGTGCTCTGATAGACG
The DNA here is from genome assembly GCF_008641045.1 of Pistacia vera. Lineage (NCBI taxonomy): Eukaryota > Viridiplantae > Streptophyta > Magnoliopsida > Sapindales > Anacardiaceae > Pistacia > Pistacia vera. The sequence goes on from NW_022196871.1 coordinate 51,657, forward strand.
TGCAACAAGGAAAATTAATTCTAAGACTAAATGACGAAGAAATAGTGTTTGATGTCCATAAAGCAATGAAAAATCCTACTGCATTTTATATTGAATCTTGTTTTCATTCTGACAATTTTGGTGGGATTGTATGTGATCACAGAGAAGAAGTTTTGCAAACGGACTCTTTGGAGAGATGTCTAATGGAGTCAAGCACAATAGAAGATGAAGACCCGTGCTTGAGAGAAGAAGCTGGAGCGTTAGAGAAAGAATCTCTGACTGATAATAATATGGAGCTAAAGAAGGATTTGCATAAAACTCCTAATGAGGCTCCTAAACTTGAGCTTAAACCTCTTCCTTCACATTTAAAATATGTTTTTCTAGATAAAGATGCTTACCCTGTGATTATTTCTGCATCTTTGACAGACTTGGAGGAGAAGTCATTGCTAGACATTTTGAGGAAGCACAAGAAGGCGATGGGATGGACAATTACTGATATCAAGGGAATAAGCCCTTTCCATCTGCATGCATAAGATCCTCATGGAAGAGAATTTCAATCCAACAATACAACCGCAAAGGAGATTAAATCCTGCCATGCAAGAAGTGGTACGAAAGGAAGTGGTAAAATTACTCGATACAGGTATTATTTATCTTATCTTTGATAGTAAGTGGATTAGTCCTGTGCAAGTAGTGCCTAAGAAAGGGGGAATGCCTGTAGTGAAGAATGAAAATAATGAGCTTATCCCCACTAGGATGGTAACTGGATGGCGTGTGTGTATAGACTATAGAAGATTAAATTCTGCCACTAGAAAAGACCATTTCCCATTGCCATTTAAACTTGATGCGACTAAATCAACCTTAGCAAGTGCACTAGTCATGTTCAAGTAATAAAGTGATGAGTTTGAGTATCGTCCCACAGAGATCAAAGCAAATATTTGTAATTACCTAAAACTACTTACACGTTATTTGAGAAAACGAAATCTTAGAGTGTAAAAGTAACGGATTAAAAATAACTAAATTAAACAAATAAATAATGTGATGAACTTTGCAATATTAATGAAGTTAGGGTACAAATTTCCCCTTAATTATGCTTGACAACCACTCTTAATACCTGTTTGTGCTATGAATTGGTAGGATTCTTCTAAGGCCAATTATCCTTATTCAGGCATAATATTTAACTTAATACAGATCCCTATTCGGTTGCTCTGAAATTAAGAAGCATAAATTCATCAATCCTTTATGACTAATTCGCCCTATTCGGTTATGAATTAGATGGACCTCAATTAATCCCTAGAATCTCTATTTGATTCTTCTAGTTTTAATATGTTGTGCAATATTATTCCCATAGACAATTATGATATGAATTAAGCAATAAACCCTAACTTCTCTATTCGAAACATCATCAAGGTAATTGAATAAATCCAACATTCATAAGCATTAAACCTAAACTCTTGCACAAATCATAAACAAAATCTGGTATTAAGAATAAAATTATCAAAACTAATTAGGGTTTCATCCTCCCCTAACAAAAGAGATTACTCCATCCTAAGAACAAAGAAATAAATAGAGAAGAGGAAAACATATTCAGATTTGAAAAGAAATAAAAAAAACAAACTCTTCAATCTGATCTTCAGTCTTCATGCCTCAAATGTGTCTTCTCCTCTCAAAAATATGCAAAATTTGTCTCTTGACAACTGATCTCAATTATAATTAAATACCCAAAAGAGTCCTAAGTGAAAAAGAAAAGAAAAACTGATAAAACACGCTAATAGGTTCTGCCACAACCCTGGCCTGGGGCCGAATTTAAGTCACCACAGCCTAGGCCGTGGTGCTTCCTGGTCTCTTTGTTTTTCTCTTTGTTCCATCACCAAGGCATGGCCATGGTGAACTACCAAGGCATGGCCGTGGCCTTCAAGACTGAAGGGCATCTCAACTTCTTCAAGCTTTAAGTCCCAATTTCATTCCAATATTCTAATCTACTCAATCAAAGCCTAAAAAACATAAAAGTTATCCAAATCAATAAGTAACCATTCATATCTCAAACTTAACAAAAACAAACATAAAAACAAAGGAAACAATAAGAAGTTAACTAAACCAACATCAAAACAACCCTAAAAACACTCAAATTATACAACTTATCAAGTCCCCCAAACTTAATCCTTTGCTCATCCCCAGTAAGAAAATGTCAGAAAAATAAACTCAACAATCATCAGGATTCGCACATTCCAAAATCAAGGAATAGAAAGCAAACATGCTTTAAATATATTCATGCTACCAAACATACAACCCGCTAATTGTACAACCTAATCTTTCCTCACCCGATCATGCCTCACCAAGACTTATACTCAACCCCCTACTTATTTCCTTCTTTTTTTTTTTTTTCAATTGCTTCCTCAGATTGTCACATCACCTTTTTACGCGAATGCACACATTTGTGATGAGTGCCCCCGGTTACTCAACAATGTCACAACACTAAAGTGCTTTGCATACTCATACTTCAAGCCACGGTTTGACGTAAAAGTAAACATGGGCTCATGAATACTCCTGGTTACTAAGCAGCTCGAAGCACAGAGTAGTTCATTCAAAAACAAACAATAAGCATAGTCATTATTTCAAGACTGTATATACAGCTTTTTTTTTTTTTTTTTTTTTGTAGGCATGAAGACAAGCTCAGCTAGTACACAACAAATTCAAGTAATAAACCAGATTTGCACAACCATCTAGAATTGCGTATCTTCAGCATTCCTAAAGATATGAGCATGTTTGAATCCTTCAATGACTTGATACTACCACTACTCCAAATGTACAAAGTTCATCACAAAAGCAAATTTTTTTTTTTTTTTGTTTTTGGGATATACAAAGTGTTTCGTTCGGGATTGTATCAAAAGCACAAGCATAATAACCGCCCCGCAACAAATACCAAATACAAACCAAAAACACAAAAATAAACTAAACACTTCCTAAAGACAAACCCACCAAAACTGTCAGAGTGAAAACAAGATTCAATATAAAATGCAGTAGGATTTTTCATCGCTTTATGGACATCAAACACTATTTCTTCGTCATTTAGTCTTAGAATTAATTTTTCTTGTTGCACGTCTATCAGAGCACGAGCTGTCGCCAAAAATGGACGTCCCAAAATTAGAGGCACCTCCCAATCCTCCTCCATATCAAGAACTACAAAGTCCATCGGAAAAATAAATTTGTCGACTTTAACAAAATGTCTTCAACAATTCCTTTAGGTCGTTTGATCGATCTATCAGCAAGCTGGAGCGACATGCTCGTCTCTTTCACTTCTCCAAGTCCTAGCTTCCTGAAAATTGATAAAGGCATTAAATTAATACTAGCACCTAAATCACACAATGCTTTATCAAAGAATGAATCTCCTAATGCACAAGGTATAGTAAAACTCCCTGGATCTCTCAGTTTAGGAGGTAATTTATTTTGCAATATAGCACTGCATTCTTCAGTTAGCATAACTGTTCCATGCTCCTCGATCTTCCGCTTGTTAGAAAGGATGTCTTTTAAGAACTTTGCATAACTAGACATCTGTGCTAAAGCTTCAGCAAATGGAATATTTATTTGCAATTTCTTAAAGACCTCTAAAAACTTTGAAAATTGTTGATCCAGTTTATCCTTTCTAATTCTATCGGGATAAAGAAATTTAGATACATCTTTTTCAACAACATTAGAATCATAATTTGACGTACCTTTTCCTTTACCTCTTGCAATTTCCCTTACCTTAGTCTCTGTCTCTTTTTCTGAATTCGCTTTCTTGTCTTCAGTAGAGATCGGTAACTCTGCTTCACTTTCCGCCTTCTTTGGTGATTCTTCTTCACCAATCACCTTTCCATCCCTCAAGTTTATGGCCTTACATTGCTCCTTCGGGTTCCTTTCTGTGTCACTCGGTAAATGCCCTTGTTGTCTTCTTGAAATGATATTGGCCAACTGGCCAATTTGAGCTTCTAAATTCTTGATGGAAGCCTCTTGATTCTAAATTCTTGTCTCTGTAGTACTCAAGAACTTCGCCATCATCTCCTCTAAATTTGATTTCTTCTCTTGAGATTGAAAACCTGGCGGTGGAGGTTTCACTTGATTATTGTTACTCCAAGTGAAATTTGGGTGATTCCTCCACCCCGGATTATATGTTTCACTATATGGATTATTATTAGGCCTGCAAAAATTTGAAACATAGTTAGCTTGATCAAGCATAGAATTAACAGCAAACATGTTACCTAATTGACACTTATGGTTAGGGTGATATTCGCCACAAAAATCACACATAGAAGCAACTATTGCAGGTTTTTGCATTTGAAGTCCATCAATCTTTTTATTTAATGCCTGCATTTGTGCTAGCAAAGCCGTGATAGCATCTATGTTATGAACACCTGACATTCTTCTCACAGGCAACATTTCCCTACAACCTTAGCACAAAAATGGTTGATGCGAATAAACCATTTTTATGGCATATAAAGGATACAAATCAACTTGAACAATTTTAGTCGCATTTTCAACATGATCAAAAACAATTTTTATGGCATATAAAGGATACAAATCCATGGATCTACAACTCTTACAAAGCAAGTTAACATGTAACTTGACAAATCAAAATTTGTAAAATTACACAACATTATTCAACATATGAATGTGAACTTTTTGGCCAATTTTAGACAAATAAGGATCAAATCCTTGGCTCTAATACCATTTGAAAGATGGAATGCATTGAGAATGATGCATGTGATACTATAACATGTATATTCATATTTTGCAAAAAAACTTCAATCAAATTGAAAACAAGTAAGGTATAACTTGTTACCTTAAGTCCTTAGCAATCTTGGAGACTTTTAATTTCAAGAGAAATTAAACAAAAGAGTATCCACACTAAGGTAAAAGAAGAATTAGGCCAAGAGAGACATTTAGGGTTCTTAGAAATTTTGATCTCTATCTTAAAATTGACATATCATTTTCTTTATATATGTAGCCTTGTAAATAATTCAATAATTGTTTTGGACTTCCTTAAACAATTCCATAATTGTTTTGGAGTTGTAAATAATTCCATTATTATTATGAAGTTGTTAAACTTCAATAATAACATTGGATTAACATTTAATTACAATTAACAATTTAACTCTTTAATTGTTTACATAACAATTTAACCCTTAAATTGTTCATATGTTTACAATTACAAGAATACAACCCATTTTTAAATTCAACTTAATATAAAGAAAATGATTAATTATGAACAATTTAACTCTTAAATTATTCATAATAACTAATACAACCCTTTATTGAATCTAATTCAATGATAATAATATAAATAACTTTATTACCCTCGGTAAGTGCTAGCCAACCTTGGATAATCAACTCTCTTTGGCTATTTCTCCATTCTCCTTAGTTTTTATTTGCAACCTCTTACGTTCACTGTCGCCTAGCCGTGGGCCTAATATCATAGTCTATTCTGATATGTTTTGTCATAACTTTTTATGAACAAAACTCCCATCGATTATGATAGGCATCTAGCAATGCTCCATAACCCCTAAGTCACAATGAAGATATACTCCAACTAGTGATGGCAATGGGTCGGGTCGGGTCGGTCGGGTACCTCTTGGCCCAGGCCCAAGCCTGAGCCCACCACGGGTATGATAGGCAAAGCCCAAGCTTGGCCTAGCGGACTTTTTATAACCTCAGGCCCGGCCCAAGCCCGCCTTTTTTTATAATGTCAATTTTTAAATATAAATAAATTTCAAATTTTTTTTATATTTTTAATTTTAGAAACAGTTTTTAAATATTAATTTATTTTTGAATACTTATCAAATATATAAATAACATTCGACAAAGTGCATTCATCCATTTTTAAAGTATAACATAACCATAAAAGCAACAAGCAAATTGAGATAGTAAAATCTGAACAAATACAAAACAATAAACTCTATCACAAATTTCTAAGTTGTTGTCTCCTTAAGTTTTGCAAGCTCCAATCGAGTAAGTCCACCTCTCTGCAATTATAAAATACATAAGAAGCATGCAACACATGAAAGACTAAATATCTAACCAATTGCATACCTATTCTTTGTCATCATAATTCCTCTTCTTCCTCATCAGTGTCATCAAAAAATGTCGAGCATGATTGTTGACCTAATAACAATGCAAAATATACCATAAAGACAATAAGACTAATACATTAAAGAAATAAAAATATACATTAAAGACAATAAGAAAAATATGTTAAAGAAATGAAATTTTGATATAATCACCTTTTATATCCGCCTATAACCAATTTTGAGCACACATCAATGCTTCTAATGTATCTGAATGAAGTTTGTTGAGATGTGGGCTTACTACCTTCCCACTCGTGTTAAATATAGACTCAAAAGCGACTGTGGAGACAGGAATAGCAAGGATGTCTCGAGCAATAGAAGAGAGGATTTGATATTTAGGCCCATTTGCCTTCCAACAAACCAATATGTCAGAGTTAGGAGTTTCAGGCAAAAGCTTCTCCTCTAAATAAAAATCTAGTTCTGACTTTCCTTCGACAACATTTGATTCTTATGCAATATACATCTCAAAGTCACTAACGGACCCATCGTCCTCACTACAAGGAATATTAGTCTGAAAAGAAGGCGCTACATTGGGAGGAGGTTGACTACTTCCTTGCCTAGATTGGTACTGATTAAATAAATCTGATAAAAATCCTTGAATTCTCAGAATATGATATTTACCATCAACTCCATAGATCCGAGGAAAAAAATAATCTAATGATTTCATTTTGTATCTAGGATCTAAAAGACTCGCTACCCCCAAGACACCGTGAATCACATCCCAATACTTGCTAAATTTTTCAAGCATTTTTGCTGCCATATTCCTTATCAAATCATTCCCACATCTGAGCCAGCAAGACAATGCAATTCTAATTTCACAAACTTCGGGAAATAAATATTAGATGTCGAATATTTTGTTCCAAAGAACAAGTTTGTGGCAACATAAAATATTTTCAACTTTGAACAAACTTGTTCTGCCAACTCCCATTCCTCCTCAGTTGGCAAACATCTTATTGTGACTCACAAAACTTTAAATGAAAAAACACATCTTTGTAAATGAAAGCAGTTTCAAGCATTAAATAAGTTGAGTTCCCGCGAGTCTTACAGTCAAGAGCCAACTTCTTTCAATGCCTTCTTGACATGATGCTTCAACAAATTTTTGCTCTCTTTTAGGAGATGCTGACCAATAAGCAACACTCTCACGGATTCTTGCAATTGCTTGTCCAATCACCAATAATCTATCTTGAACAGTTAGATTTAGAACATGTGCACAACAACGCATATGAAACAATGAACCACGTAGCATAAGTGAGGCACTTGGAAGTTCGTTCAAGATATCTTCAACTGCATCATTGGTGGAGCAGTTATCAAGCGTCAATGTCGATAACTTTCTATCAATATTCCACTCATAAAAGCAGTCCATCAATGCCGCAGCAAGCACATTTCTAGTATGTGGGCAAGGCACATATACAAATCTGCAACATTAATTATACATAAAAAATAATATTAATATAGCTACAAAAATTGTATTAAAAAATAAGAATGATTAAACCTTAAAAGATAATACCTTATGAGTCGACTTTGTAAGACCCAGTTGTTGTCGATAAAGTGTGTTGTGATCGTCATATATCCTTTGTTTTGATTACTGGCAGTCCACAAATCCGAAGTGATAGCAATCCTACTCCGATTTTTTTTAACAATTTCTTTGTCTTCTCTTTTTCTACATCATAAATCTTGAATATGTCTTTCTTAATAGTGTTTCTACTCACAACCTTAAACAACGGTTGCATGTTGTTACAAAATCTTCTAAACCCATAATGATCAACCATGCTCAAAGGATATTCATGTTAAACAATCATCATTGCAAGGTCCTTCCTCACCGACTCTTAATCAAGCTGATGCGAAGTTAAGGTCATTTGTGACTTTGAACTTGAATCCTCTCCCAAGGTCATCGACAGAATCTTCTGTGATACATCTCCAACTTTCGCCTTGGACAGATTTTATAGTGTGAATGCAAGTGCCTTGTCCCGTTTTTGGAACCATCAGCAAGTTGTTTACGACAATAGTTACACTCTGCTTTATCATTGCCATCAACTTTAACTTTCTTAAAATGTTGCCTTACAACTGATTTTGTCCTTACAGTATTGCTGCAACTGTCAACATCATTAAGGGGGCCATCTTCTTCATGTGTTTCTTCCTCAGTATCAGCAATTGGAGATTGAATTTGATTACTTCCAATCAAATCCGGAGTCGATAATTTTTTCGATGAGTCAAAAGGTAGACTCATCTTCTCCTATAAGCTTTTTCGTTTACCAAGTAAAGAAGTTTGAATTGACATGTTGGAACCTAAAAGAATGAACAAAAAGTATGAATATCAATAAACAATTCATACTAACATAGATGTATATTACTAATTCTAAGGATCAACTGTAACTGTAACTTGCAAGGAAGAAGGAAAAATGAAGCTTTAGTTAAAAAAAATAATGTTAATTGTACAATATGATAATTTCTATGTTCTGTAACCAAGTCCAATTACCTAGACGTCAGCTGTAGCAAGAGACATTTGAAAAAAGTCCACTGTTGTATGTTCTTAGCCCTTAATTTTCTGGTTTTTCATTCTTTCAATTTTCTGGTTTTTCCTTCTTTCAATTTTTTGTTTTTAGATATTTATTTCTACATAAATCTATGTGGTGGGTTGAATGGTATAACTCTTGGTTCCTTGGCAAAAAGTCAGAAATGTAAAGCCCCCTAGATACCTCAATTCGAACTTTGGTGCACATGAAAATGAAGTTGAGGAATTTTTGAGTTAAAAATATAGAGTTGACTGCTAAATCTTCTATACTATTGTATTCATGGCGATTGATATTTGCATGCAGACTTTGAATTTAGTAATGGTGGTGACTAACTTTATTATTGTAGTGGGAAAAATCTAATCACGAGAATAACTTTGTGGCTAGACTATGTTGTACACATGATGGTTTTAAAATGTATTATCAAGACTGTCATAGATGCAATATTTCAAAATGGTAAGCATATCCCAACACATGGTGTAGAATTTAAATTATTAGATATAAATTTGATTTATTTCTCACAATGACTATAGAACAAATTTAATATGTAGATTAAGAAAACAAACAGAACTTACCAAAAAATTTGAAAGTTATCAACTGTTCATCAGTGAAACTATAAGCCTAAAGCTCAGAAATCTAGGCCAAGAAACTCAAGAAACAATTATAACACTTAATTTATGAGGAAAACTCATAAAAGAATTCCAAACATAAGAAACATAAGACTTCCAACTTGGATGATTGTCTCAATATTTTTAGACCAAGAAACTGAAGTGTATATGCATAAGCCTAAAAGACTTAAATTTACACCACCTGACTAAAACACTACTATCCATTTAGCCCGACTATGTCATTACAACCATCTCCAGTGAGAAAAGTATATTACACAGTTAATAAGCCTCAACCACTCATAGATTACAATTTAGCACAAAACAACAAATATGTTCAAAGCCAAAATACTATAAAACTAGAATAACAAATAAGCATATGTAAGTCATTAAATCATCTGCAATTTATAACCCAAATAATTTTGAACAGTACAAATAATTTTCATGTGCTTTTAAATTAAAAGAAATAATATGCATATCTTTCAGCTTTATCACAAACTTTTCCTCATGGATACCATTTGATTCTCTTTACTGATTTCACAAATAAATGTAAAAACGATCAAGAGTCTTCCCATGGAATTCTCCATTAGTGCATCCTTTAACCCATACGCTTTAGTAAAGCCTCATGTAGTGTCAGCAAGCACTGTCATGGCCAATGTTACTCTTAACTTGTAAAATGAGCATAATTGTTCAATTCTTTTCTATTTATTTTGACTAAAATTATAGCTATCAAGGTCTAGCTAGCAAGACTAAAGACCTGAAGAACAACAAGCAAATTAACAAAACATGTCCAATTCTTAACTTGCTAAACTAGAACCAAAGTTCAGGTAAAGAAGTGTTAAAATGGGCATAGAGTTCCATGTATTTTCCTTTTCAACATGGCAATAAAGAAGACAAATTCAAAAATGACTTAATATAAATCAGATCATAGAAATACATAAAAAAAAAAAAAAATTCAAATCATCAATAAGTAATGCAAGAGCAGAAAACATTTCAATTCAGCAAAATGAAGGACAGAAATTGACATGAAATACGAGGGGGTTCTCTAAAAGGCTATTGGTCCGCCAAAAAAAATAACAACTTAAGAGCAGAAATTAAAAAAGTTTGCGAGTCATATAATTAACAGGAGTGTACCAAAACTGAAACCATATGTAGCCATCAAAGCTTTATTGACAATGATAATTCCAACATATGTGACAATGTGAAAATATGGCATAAAATTATATTGCTTCTCTTTAATGCCCAACAATCGACATCACAACACAAAACAACACACCAAGGAAAAATCCAAGAGAAAGGAGAAAAAAGGAGGGAAAAGAAGAGAGCACAAACCAGAGATGGAGATGGAAGAGTGACGACAAGATCTCCGGTGATGATGAGATCAGCGACGGTAAGACAATCTAGAGATCGGGATTGGAGATGTAACGGTGGGAGAAATATTGGAATGGGTATGGGTGTGTAGTTTAGTTTAGGGAATGGCATGAGAATTGAGGTTAGGGTTTGGGAAAAATGGATATATATAGGATAATATTGTAATTAAATATATAGTATAAGGATAAATTAGTAAAATTAATACTAAGATTTTCGGGTCGGGCCTGAAGATATACCCATGCCCAGCCCGTACCTGAGGTTGGGCCTTAAAATCAAGCCCAAGCCCGCCAACTCCGGGTAAAGCCCGACCCATACCCAAAAATGTCGGGCCCATTGCCATCTCTAACTCCAACGAACCCTTTTATAATCATACACGCTATATATTCAAATGCTTCCGTTGTCTAATCCCAATTAAGAATGGATTCATGGTATGTCAAAATCCTTATCTTAATTTTATATCAAATTGACAATCAATACATATGGAATGTGTCACCATGAAACAACCTTTCAGGTAACATTTTATATACCCCGACCAGAGATTTCCCTTTTCCAATGTATCTTGACATTTGTCTAAGAACTTAATATCATTCTATATCAAGTCAACGGATCCCATCTTAACTATCACTTATCCTCACACATAAACAACACATGGCCAAATCAGCTTATTAACACATAACATGATTAGCCTCGTGTTTATACACCATATGAACCATATGCGTTTATGTAGAATCCAACCGTGATATCTCAGGTCTAAAGATTAATAATACACTAGTACGATCTTATGATGAATCATTGACTACATTTTAAATGTCCATGTGATTCATCATAAACGACCATATTCGATAAACAGTTCACTAACCGCTTATCTATGCTAATGCCCTAGTGATATAATTTTTATAATCACCCACACTAATACCATCACATAATATTCTACGGAGGCATTCAGCATGCCTACTATGTAATATTATTGCCCAATTAATATTACCTATATAGGAAATACTTTGATGATTTTGATCTTCTAAAGATTTGTATCATCCGGACATTTCACATGTAATACATATATATAAATGAAGCAATAAACCACATGTGAAATAAGAACACTTTCTTCTATTGATAAGATAAAAATGTATATACAAAATATATACATTAACATATATATACAAAACATAATGCCTTGGAACTGACGACACAATTGGTTCCTATGGCATATACTAACCAGTGAAGAATCGCTTAAGCAAGACCATAAATCGCTTAAGCGATCATGCATTTGGGGAGATCTTGATTTTACCTTGAACTTGATCGACGATCGCTTAAGCAACCAAGGGTAAAAGTGAAAAATCGCTTAAACGAGACCATAAATCGCTTAAGCGATCGTGCATCTTGGCAGATCTTGATTCTGCCTTGAAATTGATTGCTTAAGCAATCCCAAATCGCTTGAGCGACCAAGGGTAAAAGTGAAGAATCGCTTAAGCGATCGTGCATCTGGGTAGATCTTGATTCTGCCTTAGACTTGATCGCTTAAGCGACCAAGGGTAAAAGTGAAGAATGGCTTAAACGAGACCATAAATCACTTAAGTAATCATGCATCTAGGCAGATCTTAATTCTGCCTTGGACTTGATCGACGATCGCTTAAGCGACCAAGGGTAAAAGTGAAGAATTGCTTAAGCGAACCATAAATTGCTTAAGCGATCATATATCTTGGCAGATCTTGATTCTACCTTGGACTTAATCACTTAAGCAATCCCAAATCGCTTAAGCGACCAAGGGTAAAAGTGAAGAATCGCTTAAGCGAGATCGTAAATTGCTTAAGCGATCTGCCCAAAATTCTGCCTTAGACTTGATCGCTTAAGTGATCCTAAATCTCTTAAGCGACCAAGGGTAAAAGTGAAGAATCGCTTAGGCAAGACCATAAATCATTTAAGCGATCGTGCATCTGGGCAGATCTTGATTCTGTCTTGAACTTGATCACTTAAGCGACTAAGGGTTAAAGCGAAGAATCGTTTAAGTGATCGTGCATCTGGGATGATCTTGATTTTGCCTTGCACGTGATCGTTTAAGCGATCCATGATTGCTTAAACGACCAAGGGTAAAAGTGAAGTATCGCTTAAGTGATCTTGATTCTGCTTTGGACATGATCGTTTAAGCGACCAAAGGTAAAAGTGAAGCATCGCTTAAGTGATCTTGATTCTAGCTTGTATGTGATTGCTTAAACGACTATACTAGATTGCTTAAGTGGCTAAAGCTAAATATACAGGATCACTTAAGCAAGACATGAAATCTCTTAAGCGAGCCAGTGTATTCGGATTATTTTTATTATGCATTTTCACTGAAAGCTTATAAACACTTGATCACTTAAGCGATGATAAAATAGCTTGAGCGATTCCTTTTTTTTTTTTTTTTGGAATAGTTTGTCAACCCCATATCAAGTGACGTTAATGTGAACTTCGGACGTTCACAACATCACGTGATTATTAACGTTAACGTTAAGCGACATCGGTTATTAACACTTATTAAGGCCAATTAAGAAGGATTATTTGCAACCTAATTCCATCAACACATATTAAGGTTACAACCGTATGATATATGGATGAATGTCATAGTGCAGTAGTGTGACACGTTAGTGGAAAGTACCTCATTTCATAAATATGGATGATGTATTTGAGAATGATTAGATTGAAATAAGCTTCAATTTTGACTGTACGAATAGTTTAGTGGACCATGATCTGTCTTGTGTCAATTGATTTGATTATTTATATCACTTAATCGATTTTTTTTAAATTATATTTTAATTAAACTAATTTTTTTACGTATGTACATAAACATGGAAAAGAAATATTAAAGTATAGAATGATTCTATATAATACAAATTTTAATGTTTTTAAAGTACCAAAGTAAATTAGCCTTAATCGCTTAAGCGATCCTGTCTATTTAGCCTTGGTCAATTAAGCGATAATAAATTGCTTACACGATCTTGTCAAAGGTAGAATAAAGGTCATCCGACTATGATGGATCGCTTAAGTGATTTTAGGTCTTTCTTAAGTGATCTAATATATTTAGCCTTAGTCACTTAAGCGATCACGTATTGTTACTTAAGCGATCACGTACAAGCCAGAATCAAGATCACTGAAGCGATGCTTCACTTTCACTCTTGGTTGCTTAAGAGATCATGTCCAAGGCAGAATCAAGTCACCCGATGTGCACGATCGCTTAAGTGATTTAAGGTCTCGTTTAAGCGATTCTTCACTTTTACCCTTGGTTGCTTAAGCGATCATGTCCAAGGTAGAATCAAGATCATTTAAGCGATTCTTCACTTCTGACCTTGGTTGCTTAAGCGATTCATTATCGCTTAAGCGACCAAGGCCATTTTGCTTCTTATCTCAGCGATCTTTTGATATTGTACACGTTTGAGTGAGAAATTATATTCCGTATTATGGGTGAGCTCTATATTCAATCATAACCATCCATATTTGTGAAATGAGGTACGTTTCTACTAATGTGCCACACTCGTGACTAATTCAGTAAATTGATTAATTGATTGACTTAATACGAAAATTATGTTGATAATATTTATTTTGCCTGTCTTACTTCTTTAGGCAACAATCAATGTCGTACAGAGGTAATATGCGAAATTTTACTTACTTAAACCCTTTTTAAAATGGATGAAAATGAAAAATAATTAATTTGATTTAATACGTTATAAAGGATGATTTATTCAAGGTAACAATTAAATTTAAAACATAAAAAATTGAAAACAACAACTCTTCAACGATTGGCCTTGGCAACTCTCACGATTTCATCCTTCTTCTTAATGACATAGTTGGAAATACAAGAACATAAAATCAATTTAATGCACCACAAAAGAGAAACATAATAACTTCATCAGATCGCTTAAGTGATCTGGTGGTCACCAGATCTGATCTGGGTCGCTTAAGCGATCTAGCATTCCCCAAATCTGATTTGAGCAGCAGATCATTTAAGCGATCTTCTATTCAGAGCTACAGATAAGAGCAAATCTCTTAAGCAACCAAGGATCGCTTAAGCAATCAGTTGTTATCTGCAGATCTTAACATCAGATTGCTTAAGCGACCTAAGATCACTTAAACGATCTGTTGATAACAGCCAATCGCTTAAGCGATCTTATCTTATCTACAGATTGCTTGCTTTCTTGCTTCTAATTTATTCAAACTTAATTTTCTGGATCTGCATGTGATCGATTCTGGCAATTGTTTCTCTTGTGGCCAGGTTGCTTGCAAATTGAGCACTTATTCATCCTCTGGGGAACCTCACGGGCTGATGGAATACGCTTAACTCTTTTTCTCCCTTTTTCTATCTTCTTGAATGGTGGATGGATGATAATGTCAACCAACTTTTGCAGCACCACCCACTGCTCTTCTAGAGGAACTAGATATATCATTTCCGAATAAGCTAGCATGTTGTGATTTGCCATATAAAGAGGGAAGCAAAGTTCCATGTAAATTCTTGAACCAAAATCTAGCTTCCGTTGGTGTTTTAGTGTTACTAGTGCATGAGGACAAGGCAAACATTGAATGTCAAGCACTTTACAGTTGTAACTTTTACTAAGAAGGTTAACTAGGGCATCCGGATCATAGCCACGCATGATGAACTCTTGAGCATTAAGAGGATAGGCAAACAACGCATTTGACAGTTCCATATGTTCTTGCAATAATTTTTCAGCTGACAGAACAAGGGTTGTGATAAAATTATCTGACTTCGTACGACGCTCATGGAACCACCATGACAATGTCCTTTGGATTGCATCAAAAAGGGCAACTATTGGAAACTCTCTATCTATTAACAACTTCGAATTTATAGACTCAACTATGTTCGTGGTCATGACATCGAACCTTCTTCCAGGAAAATACGCTCTACTCCATCGCTCGAAACCAACATCATGCTCAAGATACTTAACAATTCTATCATCCTTGATTCAGATTTGCCGAAAGTGTTCCTCGAACTCATCAACTCGATTAACTTTTACTGCCATGTACTATGTGTGAAGGAGGCCAGCATACTTAAACTTTTGTTTTATGTTCTCACCAAGGTGCCTCATACAGAATCTGTGATGTGTTTGAGGGTAAATAGTGGCAATCCCCTTTTTATAGAGTTGTGCCTATCGAATATTATGCACAATTTGTCACTGTCCGGCATTATTGTATGTAATTGCTGAAAAAACCAAGTCCACAACTTGTCGTTCTTAGAGTCAACCACACATTATGCAACGGGATATGTGTGATTCTTGTTGTCTTGTGCAGTAGCCACCAACAATGAACCTCCATACTTTCCCGTCAAAAAGCAACCATCAATAGCCAACACCTTTCTCATGTTTGCAAAACCCCTTATAGCAGCACTGTAAGCAACAAAAAAATATTTAAACCTCATATTCTTGTCCCACTTCAAAGCCGTCTTGCTACCTTGGTTTTTCAACTCAAGCATATAACGGTACGCTTCTAATACTGCATACCCGTGCTCCGGTGTGCCCCTCACAAAATCTTGTGTATATTGTCTCCCTTTCCAACATTTCTAGTAAGTAACAACGCACCCCAACTCTGTGCGCATAAGTATCTGAATTTCCTTAGGAGATAGACCTTTCCCCTTCAACAAACTGACTTTTGACAAATTGTCCAATAACATTAGTAGAAGCTTGTCAATACTCACCTGAAATATGTCCCAACCCACATGTGTGCTCACGGGTATATGTGGTAATAATAAATTTTTCGAACTCTGTCAACCTTCTATAATAAACCCGCCACTTTCACTTTTGGTTACGACATGCAACCGTCACTATTGATGAATTAGACTTTTTGGTGGTGAACTCAAAATTACCTCTCACAGAAACAAGTTTTAGCTTCCTCCCCACTTCCTCTTTGTTGTCAAATAAATACCCTACGCACAAGTTCGATCCATCAGTAAAAACATGAGTTGATTCACTACTACCTGCAATTGCCGTCTCTAAACCTACATAAACAACCATAATGTTCTCTTCCTCACAAACTACACCTTCTACATAATCTGTATTTAAAGGAATCTCTACATCTGCGGGAACATGTACGGGGTCCTCCTCGTCAACATTTTCATTCTGCCGCACATGATCAACCTCTTCTATAGAGTCCTCCTCACCACCCAAATTACCGCCTACTCTTGATTTTTCAACTAAGAAATCAATGCCCTCGTAGTTCAAATTAAAACTAGCATTCTCTCCACTAACTTTCTCGTTATCCCCTCCCTTTGAACCAACTTCTAATGGTTTATCTACAAAAGAAACCCTTAAAATTGGCCTCGAACCTTTATCACCCATATCAATCATATATAACTTCACACCTTCATCCGACTTTAATATAGCAAGAGGTACCTTATAATGTTCAGGAACTCTGCTTAAAACATACTTCACAACTATATCAGTACGTGAGCAACTCAAATCATCTCTTCTAATTATTTTATCAGTCAACTCATCAAAACTAACCTTTATACTCACAGCAATTGGTATAACTTCTTTGCTCTTCCCAATCCACTTCCAGCAACTTTCTTCCTCCACCCACTCACCAAAATATTCAACACCCAAAACAACTTGTCTCATGTCTAATAATAGCCAAGTACCTATAATGCAAGAAAAAAAAATTATTAACTGATGTATTAAGAGTTGACAGATTTTAAAAAGCATCTACAGGGTTGCTTGAGCGATTTGATATAAATAAGCCTGATCGCTTAAGCGATGTTCTGCCATTTACCTAATCGCTTAAGCAATCTGCTGCAATATACCAGACTTATAATAGATCGCTTAAGCGATCTTTTGCCATATACTTGATTGCTTAAGCGATCTACGATCTACTGCATTATACCAGACATACCAGATCGTTTAAGCGATCCATCATATCTAGAGCACATTTTCAGTCATCTTTACCTACAATCGGTGCTACCACCCCCAGCTACCCATAATGCAAGAAAATATTCAACAAAATTCACTCCTTTCAACTTGCATTACTTCAAACACAACCAAATAACCTAAACAGCTAAATCAAAATAAAAATCATAACCTAAACCCAATCCATCATTAAATATTTGTAAATAGAAATATAAATTGCAAAGAGGAGATACACATACCTGGACGAAATGTCAGGAGGAGGAGGAGGAGGAGGCAGATTTGTGGTCAAGAAAATGTTAATGGCAGAGGAAGAAGAAAGTGTTAATGGCAGAGGAAGAAGGAGATGTAGATGAAGAAGAAGATGCAGAAGCATAAGAAGATGTAGATGAAGCTTAGAAGAAACAACAACCAGGGGAGGGATTCGTTAATGGCGGGAGGAAAAAGAATAAGGTGTTTGGGTTTGTTTGCAAGAATTTCGACTCTTTGGGCACATATTATAATTTTTAAAAGATTACACAATACTTCATTAATCCTAATTAACCACTAATCATGTTTAATTAACCTTAATCAATAATAAGGCTATTTTTCAAACTTCATGGCCTTTTAATTAAATTTGAACTTGATTTTGCCTTTTAATAAAATGCCCCCAATGTAATGTTCTACTAAACATCATTTAACATTTTGTATAACATTATGTAAATACAATGCGACATTGTGCTATGCAATATCGCAAGTCAAACATATCGAGAATTATTGAAAAATCGATTTTAACAAGAATCTCAACAAAAGAAAATAATAAAATGATTCCTATTAATAGTTTTATAGAAAAAGTCCATAATATTGTAGTACTATCACATGGCAAGTTAATAAGTATATAACTTGTAGACTTGATGTAGCAAAATAGCATTTAATTAGGATTTAATTTTGTTTCTCTTTCTTTATTTGATTAAGGTTTCATACTAGGAATTCAAGTAGCTTTCTAATTTAATTAGGAGTTTAGTTGATTTAGGAAGTTTTAATTTAGGTAAATTTTACTTTCTTATTTTATAATTAGTCAATAATTAGAATTTTATTTCCTTATTTAATTGGGAGCCTTGTTAGGGTTGACCATCCTATATAAACTTATTATTCATTTCTTTTGAACAGATAGAATATTAAATGAATTTTTCAGATTTAAAGCTTAAGTTTTTATAATTGAGACTTGTTTATCAGTTGTAAAGGTATAGTTTGAGTACTAGCCTTGTTGTTACGCTAACTCGTTGCGTCAGTTGGTATCAGAGCAGGCAAAATTCGTCTGATCTAATGGCAGGTGATGAAGTTGTAGGCGGCGGCAGTTCTCATGGCGAAGATCAGGGAGCTGAGACCTTGCAAGGGTTGGCGTTGAGAGCTTCAGAGCAACGAATGGATCTCAGATTCCAACGTTTGGAATGACGCTTTGAAGAAATTGCAAATCAACCTAATACTTTAAGCAAAGATGCCAACAAAAATTGGAATGATGAGAGGCAACATACTAGAGATGATATGGCTCACGAACAGCCTGTTGGAAGACCAGTTTTTGCAAATAGGCGTAGATAGCAAGTTTATGTGGAAGATTCGGACGAAAAAGATGATTATTTTGAAAATTTTGGGAAGGAAGTGATTATGGGGATAGAGATACCAACGAATTCAAATTAAAGGTAGATGTTCCTTGCTTTAATGATAATTTAAATATTAAAGACTTTCTGGATTGGATTGCAGAAATCTAGAAAAAAGAAGGGTGAGACTTGTTGCATGCAGATTGAGGGATGGAGCTTTTGCATGGTGGGAAATATTACAATCCATAAGATTTTGCGAGGGGAAAACACCAGTTAAAACCTAGTACAGGATGAAACACTTGTTTCAAAGGGATTTTCTTCCTCCTGATTATAAGCAGATCTTGTTCCAGTAATATCGGAGATGCCATTAAGGTCAAAGATCTATCCGAAAATATATTGTTGAATATCAACAGTTGTTACTCCACCTTGACTATAATGAACATCCATATAGAATAGCTTTAAGATTCTTTAATGGGTTGAATGTAAACATACGAGTTCAAATTGATTTACGACTTGACCATACATTGCTTGATGTTCTTCAATTAGCCTTTGATGTAGAATCACAATTAAGAATTAAAAAAATAATTCTTCTTCAGACAATACATGCCTCATCAATTACGGAAGAAGACAAGAAGCATAAAGCACTTCTTAAAGAAATTCTTAAAGCCAACGAAGATTATGAGATGTTACAAATTGAGGATCACACAAAAAAGGAGATTGAGCATGAAGTAGACGTTGAAGCTGAACGAGTTCTCCAAGAGGAGAAGATTGAACAAGAGCAAAAGCAAGTTGTCCTAAAGGAGAAGCTTGAGCAAGAAGAACACATTCAAGTTAAGGATCAAAAGGATGAAACATTGACGACAACATTCAATTTCGACCTAAAGACTATAGTGCATGACAACTCTCTTAGGAAGATGAATGACAAAGGATATTTATTTGCTCCAAAAGAGGACTTATTACTCTACTTTGAGTATCACCCAACAGATTGAAACTCGAGGACGTGTTTATTTTTAAGAGAGGGAGTATGATGTTGCAAAATAGTGTTAAATTAGGATTTTATTTTGTTTCTCTTTCTTTATTTGATTAGGGTTTCATATTAGGAATTCAAGTAGTTTTCTATTTTAATTAGGAGTTTAGTTGATTTAGGAAGTTTTAAATTAGTTAAATTTTAATTTCTTATTTTATAATTAGTCAATAATTAGAATTTTATTTCCTTATTTAATAAGGAGCCTTGTTAGGTTGGCCACCCTATATTAACTTATTATTTATTTCTTTTGAAAAGATAGAAAATTGAATGAATTTTTCAGATTTAAGGCTTAAGTTTTTGTGATTGAGACTTGTTTATCAGTTCTAAAGGTATAGTTGAGTGCTATTCTTGTTGTTACGCTAACTCGTTGTGTCAAGATTTTCAGTTGGGTAATCACCAATGATGTTGATTGTAAAGATAGAGAAGTAACAAACATTGTAGATAGGGGTAAGCGGTTCCAGGTACCACTCGTCAAAATTTCTAAAACCAGAACTGAAACCGGAACCGACTGGTTCCTAGCAAAAAGAACCAAAACTTGAAATGCAGGTTCCAATTCCTTTCTTGGATACCCTATAAAATTATAATTACCCCCTATTAATTTATAAATGACAAATATACCCTAAAAAATTACAAATACACCTCTGGCAGTCACAAAATTCACACATATATGATAAGAGCTTGAAAATACTTAGTGGTTTATGGGGATTATTTGTGAGAAATTAGGTTTAATTTGGTAAAGTTGCTTAATATTTTCATAATTGTCTTCTATGGGATCACATGTGTGTTTGAGTATTTTTTAGGTTATTAGTGCTAAATGTTATGCTTAGATGAAGAATCATATCGGCAATAGAATGAATGACGATAGAAACAAACAGATCGAGATTCGGTGTTGAATTGAAGAAGTTATGGCTTTAACAATATCTCGAGCTATAGATCTCGGATTAAGACAATTCTTCAACTGATGGAAAGCTGATTCAAAGGGCTACATTTCATATGTTTACCACTTCTCTAGATTCCATCGTTATCATGCTAAAAAATCACCATCTATGGAGTGTTTAGGAATGATGAGAGATTTGAATTAAAGGAGAAGAAGTTATCACTGTGCCATAGCACACTTTGTCCATAATCGACCGTGCCGTAGCACAGTGCTAGGGCACAGTCACAACAGTTAGGAATTTTTCTTCCATTTTTTATTAGAAAAATAGGGTTAAGAGTCCTAAACTAAATAGAATTAAGGAAAATAAAACTCTAACCCTTATGGGATATAAATAGAAGTCTTTTAGCATTATTTTGAGGATTCTTGGGAGAGAATAGGAGAAGAAAAATCTGTAGAGAAGAAAATGACAGAATTTATGAAGCTGTGATTCACGATATAAGGAAGTTCTTTTTGTTTTTTTCTTATAAACTCATGTTGCTTATTTTAATAAAAATGATTGTTTCTTTCATGTTTATTATGAACTAATTTTATTTTCTAGGGCTAAGATGTAGCTCAATCTCTTGATTATGTGTTGATTTATGTATGTTGATTTTCATTAAGATTTCTTTCTAAGTTTTATTATTATGCCTAATGCTTTTGATTCTTAAGGGCCCAAGAATTGAATGAATTAATGACTAAGTTGAGATTGGGAGATGATACTTAGTTGGTCTATGATAGTAAAACCATAGGTTGAGCGAATGCTAGAAATAGGTTACCGCGACTTGTGAGGTTCTGGTAAACTCTATAGAACGTAATGATCTTCAATTGCTTAAATCTGATTAGAGATAATCCGGGTTAGTAATTAGGAGTTAATTTGATAATTGTTCGAGAGAAATTTAATGGAAATTTAGGGAGTTTGACTTTTAGGAAAAGCTTAATAAAATTAACATAAGTGATCAATACATATGAATAAGACTTGGTGTGAAATCTATGCCCTAAGTCTAGACATCTTGCTTTAAACCCAAAGATTTATTTTAGTTGTTTTCTTTTAATTTCAATTGTTAATTTAGTTCAGATTTTCCTTGATAAAAGTTTTGATTAATCAAATAGTAAATTTTGGTAATTGATAGTAGTAATTCCCTTGGGTTCGACATCCGTATTCTTACGCTTTATTACTTGCACGATTTTGTATACTTGCAAAAATCTACATCAATATACCCCACAGTTCCTAAACCAGTTCCTAGCAGGGTACTCAAATGTAGGTTTCGGTTACAGTTCCCGATTCCAGCACTACAAGAACTAGACCCGAGAATTCCCGATTCTAATTTTCATAATCGGATCCGCTCATTCTGGGCTACCCTTTACCCATGCTCACCCCTAATTGTAGAGGTGGCATCTAGTGCTGTTGGATCTAGTAAATTATCATTGGGGGGTCGAGTGTAATGTTGAACTAATAAGGGGTTTAAACTAAAAGCAGACTTTAGAAAATTGCATTTAAGGGAGTCAAACTGTAGTGTTCAACAAATAAAAGGGGTAAGGAAAACAATGAAGCTTAAGAGTTGAAATTGATACATAAATTTTTTTTAAAAATAAAAAATTGTGGGAGGGGTAAGTCCATCACCAATAGCATAAATTCATTAGGATGTGATATGTATCACAATGATATTTTATATTTTTTTCACCTTTATAATATAAATCTTATCTAGTTATAAGAAGTCAAGTAAATAAGTTTACAAGGAATTATAGGGGATTAATGTCGACTTCCAAGCATGTGGTGATGAATAATTCTGCTAACCACATTAGCAGCGTGTTATTGTAGAATTAATTAATTGTTATCATAACATGTTAATAATACTGCCGATTTGATGAAAACCATTAAATAATTTTGTGTATTTATTGGTCTATGTCAATGGCATGAATCATGATCCTCATTAATCCCTGTGTGACCATTCATGTTCTATTTTTGTGCAAATTGCTTTGAACTTACCTGATTTTAAGCTCAGTCTACGCCATGCCCAAATCATTGCGGATTTCATGGCATCCACTATGGTTAACTGGGGACCCTCCACACACTGACTCAAAGAAAACAGCCCCTACCAAATTTCAATTTCCTTTCAAAAATGAACATAGTTCAATGATGTTGACCCTTTTATGTACCAAACTTGATTCAGGTAAGTACTGATTAATCATCTAATGCTCTAATTTGTCAAATTATATGTGATTATGATATATACCCCACAAATGGTCGAAGGAGTAAAGTGGAAGCCAACAGTCACCATGCCATGGTGGCTGAATTAGACTGTTTGGATTCATGTTTCTATTTTTTAATAGGGGTGTTCAAACGACTTGTATGTAACTTAACTAATCATCAGATTCATTGAACATCTCAAACATTGTGATAGTAGTCTCAAGGTTTGAACTAAAAAACTAAAAAAAGAGAACAAATCTCCTTAACCGTTAGATCAAAGTTTAAGGTTATTTGAATTCATGTTTCACACCACTGAAAATAAACATAACACTAATTTTGTTAAATGTCGAATAAAATGTTATTGTTTTGGGTCATTCAATTTGTGTTTGCCGAATCAGAGTAAGTGATATTGTTGGATCTGTACAATAAAAAATTTGTCGGGAATCTTTTCAACAAGTGCATTTGCTACTTGCTAGATTCATTCAAAGCCTCACCTCCACTTATATTGCTTTTCTCATCTCTTAAACGAGCCCAGCGTGAGTGAAGTAAATAAAACCCGCTTCTCTACCCACCTCTCTTTATTTTTCCTCTTATAAAAACCCCCATCAGACAACGCACCATTATCATTATCCTTCTCAAATGGCCAAAATGTGGCTTCTTCTTCATCTTTTTATCTCTACTCTCTTCTTCACTTCACCCTTTGTTCACTCCCGAACCACTCCACAGACCTACAAAACCTCCGTTCTTGATGTCTCAGCTTCCGTTCAAAACACTCTCAATGTTCTCTCCGTTCATCCCAAACCCACACAAGCCTTTTCAGCGCAAGAGCAGAGCTTAGGCTCGATAGACTCGGCTTCTTCCAAGCTTTCCATGCAGTTACAACCAAGAACTTCGGTTCAGGGAACTTCACACACTGACTACAAGTCACTCACTTTAGCCCGACTCAAGCGTGACTCGGCCCGAGTCAGATCTCTCTCAACTCGGTTAGATCTGGCCATTAAACGCATCTCCAAGTCGGATCTTAAACCATTAGACAAAGGCTTGGAATTCCAAGCTGAGGATCTAGAAGGTCCCATTGTGTCGGGAACGAGTCAAGGAAGTGGGGAGTACTTTTCCCGAATTGGAATCGGTAACCCGCCGAGTCAGGTGTATATGGTGCTCGACACCGGAAGTGACGTCAACTGGTTACAGTGCGCACCCTGCTCCGACTGCTACCAGCAAGCCGACCCCGTTTTTGAGCCGGCTTCCTCGTCTTCCTACGCTCCTCTCACGTGTGACACCAAACAATGCAAGTCCCTCGACGAGTCCGAGTGTCGCAACGGCACGTGTCTTTATGAAGTATCTTACGGAGATGGTTCGTACACTGTCGGCGATTTAGTCACTGAAACTATCACGCTGGGCTCGGCTAAGGTTAATAATGTAGCCATTGGCTGCGGTCACAATAATGAGGGGCTATTTATCGGAGCCGCCGGCTTACTTGGACTGGGAGGCGGCTCGCTTTCTTTTCCTTCTCAGATTAACGCGACTTCTTTCTCTTATTGTCTCGTCGACCGCGATTCTGACTCAGCGTCAACTCTCGAGTTCGACGCGCCGTTACCTCATAACGCCGTTACTACACCTTTGCTCCGTAACCCCGAACTGGACACATTTTATTATCTCGGTGTAACGGGACTCAGTGTGGGCGGTGAGTTACTCTCGGTTCCCGAGTCTGCATTCAAAATAGACGAGACAGGTAACGGAGGGATAATTATCGACTCGGGAACGGCAATAACTCGGTTGCAAACGGACACGTATAACGCGTTACGGGATGCGTTTGTTAAAGGAACGCAGGATTTGGTGTCAACTAGTGGTGTGTCGTTATTCGACACGTGCTATGATATGTCGTCTAAGAGTAGCGTTGAGGTGCCTACGGTGTCGTTTCATTTTGCAGATGGGAAAGCGTTACCGTTACCACCGAAGAATTATTTAATACCGGTTGACTCAAGTGGAACGTTTTGTTTCGCGTTTGCTCCTACGACGTCGTCGTTATCAATCATTGGGAACGTGCAGCAGCAGGGGACACGTGTCAGTTTCGATCTTGTCAAGTCTCTAGCTGGGTTCTCACCAAATAAATGTTGAGAACAGTAGTTTACATTTTGTGACGGTTTTACCCTTGGTCAAGAGGGATATTAACCATTTTGGAGTAATGGTCAAATGTCAATGGATGGAGTGTAGGCCCACTTTGAATCAGTGTAAGGAGACGAGTGGGGACCACTCGAGTGCTTATGTTATTTTTGGAAGGTAGTGGCATGTAAAGTAAATTAATTATGTGTGTTGGGTTACTTATGACTGGAATGGATATAGCCGTTACGCCCTTAATATAATGTGAAAGGCAAAGATAATTGGAGTGAAGTAAATTACAATGCAAAAAAAGATGTATGTGAGTTTGCACTAATCCACGGCTTTATGTTTTTTTTTTTTTTTAATTTTTTTTATAAGAATGTTCAAGTTATGAGTTTGATAACATAGGTTCGGACTTCAGTGCTTTTGAGAAGGGTTGATTTGATTCAACCCATGTGATTTGATAACTTTATGTGTGGGGCAGATGTTTATGAGCAATTTAGTTTATAAGTTTTTATGGGTTGGTAGGAAGGAACAGTTCCACATGCACTTTTGATGGCATTTGTGGCGTCCAAGGCATGTAATTTTTGACCTTCTAATCGTATGATTGAAGATTGATTTAGCGATTTTTTTAAGTAAGATTAAGAAAGCTATCGGTTCTTCTAGATAAAGTTGGGTGGATTAAAAGTGAGGCTTTGATTCTTTATAAACCAAAAGATGTCTTTAATGGAGACATTGCCACCATAAATAAACAAAAAGATTACTAAATAAAGCTATATGGCTATACTTTTTTATCCAAAGATTGGCTTCCTTTGCGTTGGACGGACATATTCTTTTTTCTTTCCAGTAATATAATATGTCTTTGTTAATATCATTTGGGCTCCATTGTTTGCAGCTGAAAGTGAAGACTGGGCTTTTGACTGCAAAACCCATCCCATTATTACTTCTTTCAAGTTCAAACACTGCTTCTCGTTATTGATTGTTGATGACCTCCCTCCCAATTCATTGCATTTCCAAACACTTCAAGTTCTAACTTTAGCTAGGCTGCCTCGCCAATTCTATCAGGGGGATTTCTTAACTTGAGATTAATTTGATAAAAGTTTTTTGGGACGGAGATGTCTACTGGTAGAGAATGTGAGATATTTGAATCAACAAAGAGAAGATTTGGGATTGAAATAAACCTCACCAGACGCATCTTACAAGTTACAACACCCATTCCCAATCGGTACTTATGTAATAGAAAAGTGGGAAATACTTAAACATCAATTAATTGATTTAATGTACAAATAAATTGTACACGTAAAAAATATTCCTATGAATTGGTGGTTTTAAGTGGGATTTTGAAAAGTTCAAATGGGTGTCACTTGAATAACTATGGGTGCATTTGTTTACTATTTTCTACCATATTTTCATAGTAAATGTTTGTTTTATTATTCACAAAACACAATCTTCAAAATTTGATTCTTGAAAATCATGACAATTATTTGTTTAATATGCTAACATTTTGTAATGCTTTCTTCTTTTTCTTTCTTCACTTTTTTTGCTTTCTTCTTATTTCTTCACTCCTTCACCACGGTCACAAGGATCTTCCTCTCAATTCAAAATCTATTTCCAAACAATCTTCCACCTGAATTAGAAAACAAACCCAAGATCTTGTAGCTCTCCTTCCCAGATCTCTCTCCCAAAAGCGGCCATAAATTAAATATGTTTCATCCATCGCACATTGTCTGTATTCCACCACCACTCATCATCAGGAATCTCTCTTCCTCCTCCATGACTGTTGAACTCTTGCAACGCCACACACTTCGGCGTTGAACCACCACCATCGCACAATCTTCAAGATCCACCACCCTCGGCCATCCTCCTCAACCCCAGACCATCGGCTTCCACCCACTCATCACTGTCATGCTATCTTCTAAACACACCACCGTTCAAGATCTGCCCATTGCCAGACGTTTCGGGCTTCTAGGTCCACCATCGCACGATCTGAACAGCCACCACCATCGTCGGCCACTACAATTTATTCAACTCTATATAATATCTTAAATACCTTATCAACATCAAATCATATTATCGTAGGCTGCGTTTGGTGAAAATTTGGGGGTTTTGGGAAAAGTTTTTTGAAAAAAGTTAAAAAAAGTTGAATGGGCGGGTATTACGAGGTAAAATTTATAAATAATAAAATCTCCTTTATGTTTGTTTTTTTTACAAATACCCTAAATAAAACATTAAAAGTTAACAAAAATACCCCTAACTCAAACCCCCAGCCGGCGACCACCACGGAGGTGGCCGGAGTCGGTATGGGCGCATGACCGGTTGGATCTTGCCGGTCATGCGTCGCTAGGCCTTTTCCGGCCAGATCCACGGTGGATCTGGCCGGAAAAGGCCAAATCTACGGTAGATCGGCCGTAACGGCCAGATCTGGCCGTCAACGGCCAGATCTGGCCGTATTTACTCTCAACGACGGCCAACAAACGGTCGTCGTTGATGGTCCGAAGACCGTTTGTTGGCCGTCGTGACCGAGTGTTACGGCCAAAGATCTGGCCGTCAACGGCCAGATCTTTGGCCTAGATCTGGCCTTTCCGGCCAGATCCACCGTGGATCTGGCCGGAAAAGGCTAGATCGGCGCACTGCCGGCCAGATTCAGCCTGGTAGTGCGCCATTCTACCAGATTCCGGCCATTTTCCGGTGGAGTGGCCAGAATCTGGTTAAATTGGATTATTGGGGTGTTTTTGTAATTTTAAAAAATATTTAGGGGTATTTAATTAAATTATCAAATTTAAAGGGTTTAAAAAAAGTTGAATAATTTTGGGAGTAATATTCTCAAAAATCTGAAATTTGGGTAATTTACTGTTTAACTTTTTTGGGAATACTAAAAGTAGTATTCCCAAAAGTTTACCAAACGCAGCCGTAATAATAACCAAACTAAATACTCTACCAAACACATTTTTTTTAAATCCTATTCTCAAATAATACTCTCATTTACAATAATATTTAAAAAACATTACTTAAAATAACTAAACAAACGCACTCACATAACTCTTAAACAAGTATATTTAATTAAAATTTCTTAAATAACATGCGTAATGGCCTAATATTTATTTATATCTAAAAGTATTGTTCTTTAATTCTACAAAGTGTTTGGGGCTGTTATGTTTTCAATAGTATATTTAATTTTAGTTTATGTATAAGACTTTGCATAAATAATTTTATAATTAGAATGTTAATTAAAATTTTATAGATGAATAGAGTTATAATATAAATTTGTTAAAGTTTAAATATATATTAGGATTATCTTAATATTTTGGGTTAATTTTAAAACCCCGCGCATTTCGTGGAGTGGGAAGAAGCCTCTGCTGCTTATAAAATACAACCTGTACATTAAATAAGAAAAGAGCAAACTACATGTTCACACCCAAGGTTTAAGCGAAACTCAAGGTTTTCACCCTTGGTTTCATAAATTATAGATTCCTACCTTAAATTATCACGATTGCGATTTTTTGGGTTCTGACATAGTATAGATAGTGATATCAAATTGCCCTTAAAAAATAAATTACAAAATTAATTTTAACCCCTAGATTTTGGCCAGTCCCGAAACTCTTTCTAGATTTTGGCCCTCCCACCGCCCCTATTGGGTGCAAAAGAAAGGCCGGTGGTAGGCAAATGGTGAGTGAGCGAAGCTGATGTGGGGGTGGGTTTTGAAGAGGAGAGAATGGGGGGTCGAATGGAGGTGTTTGGATGAATTTCCAATGAGTGAGGCGATCGGAAAATGGCTGCAAAAATGGAGGTTTGCGAAGTTGTAAATCACTGCCTAAAAAGTCTACAACAATCAAAAGGAGATGGCAGGTTGGCTGGGGCAATTTGTCGAGCACCTGGTGTGCACCAACGAAAGATGAGTGAATGGTGGTGAATAGGTGGATTCTCCAGCAAAAAACAAGCACACAAACACTCTAATTAGACAATCAAACAAACCCAAAACTTCAATTGCATCAAAAACTGTTCAATCAACGTCCAATTCCACAAACACGCACAAACCCTAGGCGAAGTGGTGGATGGCAAACAGTGAGTTGTCGTGACCGGGAAGGTTAGGGGTTTTGTAGGGGAGGGGCTGAGGAGTGAAACCGTGGTGGTGGTTGGGGTTTTCGCTGCTCAAAACGGTCAGGAACCGGCAAAAATGGTTGCACGACGCGGCTGTCGTGGCCGACGATCGGTGAATGATGAGGGGGTGGTGAAGGGTGAGGATGAGAGGGGTTTTTGTGAGTGAAAGGTGGGGAAGCTGGAAGTGGAGTCGTGGTTGATGAACGGCAACGGCTTCTTTCCTATGGCTGCCTCGCCAATTCTATCAGGGGGATTTCTTTAAACTTGAGATTAATTTGATAAAAGTTTTTTGGGACGGAGAATGTCTACTGGTAGAGAATGTGAGATAAGTTTGAATCAACAAAGAGAAGATTTGGGATTGAATTAAACCTTACAAGAGGCAAAGAGAAGATTTGGGATTGAATTAAACCTCACAAGAGGCATCTAACATCTTACAACACCCATTCCCAATCGGTACTTATGATAATAGAAAAGTGGGAAATACTTAAACATCAATTAATTGGTTTGATGTACAAATAAATTGTACACGTAAAACTAGTCCTATGAATTGGTGGTTTTAAGTGGGATTTTGAAAAGTTCAAATGGGTGTCACTTGAATAACTATTGAGTGCGTTTGTTTTACTATTTTCTACCATATTTTGAGAGTAAATGTTTTTTTTTATTATTCACAAAACACAATCTTCAAAATTTAATTCCTAACAATTGTGACCGTTATCTGTCTTTAATATGCTAACATTTTGCAGTACTTTCTTCTTCTTCTTTCTGCACTTTTTTGTCTTTCTTCTTATTCTGTTTTCACTCCTTCACCACAGTCACCAACGATCTTCCTCTCAATTCCCAAATCTATTTCCAAACGATCTTCCACCTGAATTAGAAAACAAACCCAAGATCTTGCACCTCTCCTTCCCTAAGATCTCTGTCCCAAAAGCGACCGTATAAATTAAATATGTTCCACCCACCGCACATTCTTTGTATTCCACCACCACTCATCATCAGGAATCTCTCTTCCTCCTCCACGACCATTGAACCTCTTGCAACGCCCACACGCTTCGGCGTTGGACCACCACCATCGCACGATCTTCAAGATCCACCACCATTGTCAATCATCCTCCTCCAACCCCAAGCCACTGGCTTCCACCAACACTCATCACTATCGTGCTGTCTTCTAAACACACCACCGTTCAAGATCTGTCCATTGCCTAGACATTTCGGGCTTCGAGGTCCACCATCGCACGATCTTGAACAGCCACCACCATCGTCAGCCACTACAATTTATTCAACTCTATATAATATCCTAAATACTTAACCAAACATCAAATCATATTCTCGTAATAATAACCCAACTAAATACTCTATCAAACATATTTTTTTAAAATCCTATTCTCGAAATAATAACCCAATTTTGCAATAATATTTCAAAAATATTACTCAAAATAACTAAACATAACTCACCCACATAACTCTTAAACAAGTTATATTTAATTAAAATTTCTTAAGTAACTATTCGTCATGCCCTAATATTTATTTATATCTAAAGGTATCGTTCTTTAATTCTAAAATGTGTTTGGGGCTGTTATGTTTTCAATAGTATATTTAATTTTGGTTTATGTATGAGACTTTGCATAAATAAATTTATAATTAGAATGTTAATTAAAATTTTATAGATGAATAGAATTATAAAATATAAATTTGTTGAAGTTTAAATATATATTAGGATTATCTTAATATTTTGGGTTAATTTTAAAACCCCGCGCATTTCGTGGAGTGGGAAGAAGCCTCTGCTGC